>NC_000067.6:187403931-187588931 GCF_000001635.26 Mus musculus | reverse complement strand
GAAAAGTAAGCACCTACTGGACTCTGTGGGAAGCCAGGGGGAGACTGGTTAGTCAGTTAGGTGAGAACAAGTGACAGGAGTGGGGAGGAGAGGAAAGGGGAGGGGAAGGGAAGGGAAGAGAGAGGAAGGGGAAGGGAGGAGGGGAGGGGAGAGGAAGAGAGGAGGGGAAGAGAAGGGAAGAGGGGAGGGTAGAAAAAAGAAGGGGAGGGGAGGAAGGGAGAGTAGGGAAGAGGAAAGGAGAGAGGGGGAGACACTCACTTTAATGAGTGCATAAAGAGACTGATTAGGGTGTGTTGGATAGCATGAGTTGGGTGATTCCTGAAGCAACCTTGACACACTGCTATGCATACATGATAGAAGTAACTTGACATCTCATTTTGTAAACACATTTTATAATTTTATTTATCAATAAATGCATGGATGTTTACACTGTATGTAGATAAACAAATATAATAAGCATTATGTATGGATATATATATCACACATACACAGATTGAAGTACAAAATATAAATATATATCTTTCTTTGTATCTGTATTACATATTTATATGTTTATACACACAGACACAGAGAGAGATAAATTATATACATTATGCAGATACACTGTATCTACAGAGAAAGTCTAAGGAAGGAATTATTAAGAATACCTGAGTTGCCACATAAGGGGAATTAAAACAAATTACTGTTATAGAAAGGATCCTTGCTAGGGGAATTAGTATCTGGTTTATGTAAAATTGTTTGAATTAATATTTATTCATTAAAAATTTAATAGTGACTTCTGCAGACTAAATCTCGCCTGTCCAAAAGTCCTTTAATGTTAGAGGACCATCATTTAGAGACAGGGCAATTAGGGAGATAAGCAATGTTAGATGAAATCATGCAGTGGGAAGTCTGAGAAAACTGGCATCCTAATAAAATAAATGAGTAGGAGCCCCCCCCCCCAAGGTGCCCATCTCCAGGGACACAGAGAAGCCACACGGGGACACAGAAGACAGAAGCTGGCCACCACCACACCAGGAAGAGTTCTCACCAAAACCAACCCATACAGCACCTTGATCTTGGATTTCCATCCTTGAGAACTGTGAGAAGACACATTGCTTTGGCTTAAGTCACCAGCCTATGGTTTTTTGTTATGGAATCCTGGGCTTTTAACCTTGCTATGCCATAAGACACCCCCCAACTCCTCCTCATCTTTCTGTGTATCTCCTCTATTCATTTTCTCTCTCTCTCTCTCTCTCTCTCTCTCTCTCATCTCAGAACCCTGCACAAGTCCTGAGCACAGGAAGAAGGCTAAGAGCTGAAGTCTTTAGTGTGGTACTAGACATCCCATCATGCTTCCCACATAGGAGACCAGGAGGTAAGCATTCAACCCCCCAGCTGCCGCCATAAGTATGGGCAAGCAGTCACTGCAAACTTTTAACATTTTGAGAGACCAAGAAAGAAACTGATCTTTACCACTACAAACAGTTTCTGCTAGAAAAAGTTATCAGATGCTACAGGGTGGACACATCATCTTGTAGGACACATATAAACTTCAGCATCCTCTGTCAGCAGTCTTCAAGTGAGAATCTCTGAGGGCAGTGTATCTGTGGGGATATTCTACAGACACCCCTCACTGCTTCTCTACCTCTAAGGACAGAGGTGTGTCTGGCTCTCGATGAAAGGGGAGAGGGGAGCCACACATGACCCACGTGTGCATCGTGGGAAGTGAACCAGCTAGATGCTGTGGGACTGGGTGTGACAGGGCTGAGTGTTGGAGGATTATTTACTGGGGTGTGTGTGTGTGTGTGTGTGTGTGTGTGTGTGTAGGCATATCTGTGCCACGGCATGAGTATGTATGTAGGTCAGAGAACAACTTTCTGGAGTTGTTCTTCTCTGATCACTGTGGGATCTGGTGGTCTCAGTCATGCACAGGCTCAGTAAACAGGCCCTGAGGAAAATCTGGGAACAGACCAACTCAGCCACTGTATGAAGGGTAAAGAACACTGGGAAAGAATCTTGACCTCACTGGGCAGTTTTTTAAAGTAAACAGAAGTATCAAAGGACTGGGGGGAGGGGAACTCTTCAAGTGGAAACCAGAAGTTGTAAACTCTCACTGTAAAAGACAAAAATTAACTTCCCTTTGGAAAGTCCAAAAGAACCCGACCTTAGACTAGTCCATCTCACCCGTTTTCAATAAGCAGAACAGAACTGGTGTGTTGGTGTGTTAATATTTACAGAACCGACCACTTGTTTTTATTTAACCAGGAAAGTGGCTTTCCATGCCACTGTCACACCAGCTTTGCGCACATGTGCGAACGCATGTATGCACGCCTCTACGCAGTTTGCTTCAGGAAGTTCAGAATGTTTGAGCAGCAGCTCTGACTTTGCAAGCTCTGTGGGTGAGGGTGTGCAAATGTCTCCTCAATTGTCATCAGTAAGAGCGAGTCCTGTGAACTTCCATGCTCAGAAGCAGTTGGTCCTCAGCGACAGTACAACAGCAGAAGCCATGAGGCTCACCTCACCAGTGAAAATCCAAGGTGGTAGGAGGAGGCAGTGCAGAACTCCTCCCTGACCTGTCCGAGTGCTATCTAACCCTCCTGTGCCACCATCCCACAAACCTGCCAAAGTTCAGATTCAGAGCTCCCCAAGTCCCCTTGAACAAGACCTACTGAGCACAAAAGCTCTAAACAACACGTAAAACAAAGGAAGACACATCCTTCTGTCATTGTAGGAAGCACAGGACTGGGTGGGGATGCCAGGGAGTAAGAACGGACTCACGGATGACTTCCCAGGGGCTCTTGTGTCTGTCTGTGAAACTGGCCATCTCACTGAAATTCAGTTTCCCTGCCAGTTCCTCTCATGATGCAGGGCGATGCATGGACTTAAACTTTCACTGCTGTAGAAACAAACTGCTAATCTTCTTCTTCCTCAACCTCCTTCCTTTAAACTCTAACCCACACCATCCTCTAGCTAAGGCCACCATGAGACAAGACTAGTCCCAACAACATCTTGTCATCCTGTAATCAGAGCCTGAGAGGAGAAGCCCCACCCCTTAGGGTGGTAAGATTGGCCTTCATCCCAAGAGACCATAGAGACAAGTAAGGGGTGGGAACAGCAAAGAGAGGGTGGGAGAATGTAAAGGTGTCTTTTATTCTGGGGTTGTAATTGTCTTCTCTGGAGCACACTGCCTTAGTCTGCTAACCTAGGCTTCGTTCTGGAAGCTTCCAGGCTCCTAACAATCAGATCTAGTCCTAGAACGTTTTCAGCCTCGGAGACTTGCTGCTGAATAAGCTCACCCCTTCCTGGTTCTTTCTGATCTCCAGCTGGTTGGTCAACTCAGCTGTTCTGACTTAAAACTCTCCAGGCTGACTGCTTCAATCTGGCTTCTCTCAGTTCTTCCTGAATTGCTCTGCTTGACCGCAAACTAACTCCAGGAGTCTGTGCTAATCTTCTGGCTCCTTCTCATTCTCTGACTCATTCTGTCTTCACACGTGTCTAGTTTGTTCTGTCTTCAATGCATCTCTGTAAAATTCTCCTGGTAAAGCTACCTCCCTTCTCTCCCTCTCTCCACTGGCTCTTAAGTAGCTTCCCTTTCCTCTCCTGAGAGTCAGCATATTCTGTTCTGTCAAATCTTTCTCTGATTTGTCTGCCACTCAATTAGACATCACTTTCAAACATGTTTTCTTCTTTCTACAGACCTTTACCTTCGTTGCTTTGGATTAAGATGTGTACTAGGGTAGGCAAATGTAAAAGTAACTTTTATTCTGTGGTTGTAATTGTTATCTCAGGAGTTTACTGCCTTAGGCTTGTCTGTATTCCAGCCAGAAGAATTAAATGTGTGCCAAGGCTGAGCCACATCACAACTAGCTTTTGTTTTGTTTTGTTTTGTTTTGTTTCCCAGTAAATAACACAATCGTTGGGTTCACAATGTTATCAAATGTATTAAACAGGAAGAGTATCCCATGAGGGCTCCAGTACCCTTGAGTTAATCTCCAGGCCTCTTACATAGGCTTTAAGCTAAAATAGAAGAATCTGGCTGGTGGCAAATGTATGTAAGACTGAGCAATCTGGCTCCCAGTGCGGTCCAGCTGTCTCAGCTCTGATGGTGCAAGATGGTCTGAGAAACAGTTAATCTAAATGCTGTCATCCCCTGAGGGGGCACATGTGTCTCTCTGAAGATGTCCTACTCCTGGACAGGTTATGTCCATTGTAGATAATCTTCTACAAGGTGGTGTAGTCCTGCTGTAGTTATTGTTTCTGGAGTCCAGGGTGACTGCAGAGTTAGGACAATCCTTCGTCCAGGGCCTTTGGCCTGGGGGCGTGGGGGAGAGAGACAGTGATGTCTCACTAGCTTTCAGTAATCATTGTGCTTTTGCACAGCCAATCAGAAGTCTGAGCCAAAGGTTTAGTTTTCTCGTTTTCTTATCTGGGAACACCATGAAAACTGGGTTGCATTTAAGACGGTCTGAGTGGCAGTCACACCAGAGGTTACTCTGGCCAAGAGAACAAGGGAACTTCTTAATGCCTTGTGCTTCAGCATTGGCTTATGAGAGACAATCTTCATATCCACTGAGCACCTTGGTTCCCTGAGCATTGCACATAGAGGAGACAATATAAGAACAGTGCTATGGTAATAGAGGTCCTAATTCTGTTTAGTTTAAGGACATTTTTGATCAATGGAAAAGTCCTATGGTGCAGAGGATGAAGTGGCAAAAACAAACTAAACAGGACAGGACAGGACAGGACAGGACAGGACAGGACAGAACAGAACAGAACAGAACAGAACAAAAACAGTACCTTCAGTTAAAATACCAAATTTACACAACCACAGAGAGGTCCCTATATGTCCCAAGTCCTCTAAGCACAGAGAGGACTTCTGTCAAAGTTCACCAATCATCTTCAGACTGCCTTAACCCACAAGCTCCCAATAAAGACACAGAGACATTATTTATTATAGCTCAGACTTTAGCTTATCATATTTCCCAGCTAGCTCGTATAATTTAATTAACCCCGTCTATACAAATCCACAGTCGCCACGTGGCCCTTTACCTCTCAGTATGCCCCAGTATGTCTGACTTCCTACATGAATGGCCCCCACCCCCATGCACACCTGATTCTTTCCCAGAGTTCCTTTGTCTGCCTCGGAGTCCTCCCTCTCCTCTCTTGTTCTGATACAGTACTAAACCAGTCAGAAGGTGATGGAGAAGAATGTTTACAAAATATGCAGGCAGGTGTTGATCCAGAAAAAAATAACACCACCAAGATCTGGACTACACTTGACTCTGTGCCAGAATAGGAATCAACATTTGAGTAATACAAAGACAACCTTTACACAGAGCACAAAAAAAAAAAAAAATGTATCCCAACATCCAATCACAGAGAGAGGCCTTGCATTCAAGTACACCCAATCCCAGAGAGGGACGTTTATGTCAAAGGTTAACGTACCATACTACTTTTTGTCTTCACAATCTTGCCCACTCTTTACTGGGACACTGGTGTCGCTGTCCCTTGACATTGTCTTGTAGATATTATGGGCTGTTCCTGAACCCACAATCATCCTTCTCCTGACTTCTGAGTGTTGGGATTTAAGGTAAGCAACATCCAATCACCCTTGGCTCATTAGTGTTGCTTGATTTAGAAGACATATACCCATTCTAGATTTCTCTTTTCTAAATTGTTTTAGCTAACAAAACAGATAGCCAGTAATTGCCTACACAGTGTTAAAATATACATTTGAATAACTAAATAAAAGAAGAAAAGAATTTTCACATGTGTCTTGGTTCTAGATTAATATTCCAAGAGGGTCAGAGAGGTCAGATGAGTTTAAAGAACTAAGCTTAAATGCTAGGACAGTCAAAAATCCCCCTTCCCCACTTACCAACCGTCAACCCTAGAAGTTGCCAATAGCTCAGACGCATGGAGGGTGCTCTTCTCTTGGAAATATGTAAAATTTAGTTAGAGAATTGTATCAAATCGATAAGCAGATACACACTCGAAACAGACATGATGGAGAATTCATTGTGGATTAGGACTTCAGAGGCGGGAGGGGTAGTCACAGTCAGCCGCACTAAGGGATGAAGGCTCAGACACAGTGCTACAGTCACGAACGGAGGTGAGCCTGCTCTCGGCCCATCGACGCCTCACATTAACCCTGCGAGGTTAATCTCTTCCCATAAATGAGGAAGCAGGTCAGGCAAATGAAGTGCCTCACCAAGGTCACACAGCTCGGGTCTCTCCTCTACCACGTGCTGCCTTGGCTGTGAGGTCTGGGCTGTTGAAATCACAAGATGGGAGGTAAAGCTGGCCTCTTCTGGTCTACCCTCTGCCCTGTCTGTGAAAACCTCATTTTCTCATCTCCTTGATCCCCACGTGTGTGTTAGAAGACTCCAATCAAGAAACAGGAGTCACATTTTGAGTTTGTCTGAAAACAATCCAACAGGACACAGTTTTAAGAAAAGTGAGCAGTTGGGACACCCACAAAGGTTGGGAAGATGCCTGTGACTGGGAGCCACTGCTATCCCAGGACTGAAGATTTCGAGGAAGTGCCCAGTGATAGTGAAGCCTGAAGGATGCTGAAATGGGAGCGGCCAACAACAGCAGAAGCTTTCGTAGGCAAGCTCTGCATCGTTGGGACAGAGTGGGCACCATAGCTCCTCTCTCATCAGCCCTTACATCCCCTCTGCTGTCTCTGATTGCCGAAGGCGTTGGATGCCAGAGGGTAAAAGGGTCTCAGAGATGAGACCATAGCACTCAGCATCCTGAGGCCAAGAAGGTGAGCAGAGAACTGATTTTGGCAACTAAAAAAGAGATATAAGTTCCTCCTGCCTCCCAAAGTCCACCCAAGACCCCCTAAGCACTCCCCATCCTCTGGTTTAGTTCAAGGGCAATGCACAGCCTATGTTGTGAGTCTTCACTGCACTCTCTCACCACAGCATCTGTGTTAAACTTTGCTACTATCTGCACATGTTGTTGAAATCTACCCCCGGGGGGAGGGGGTGTCTCAGTGAACTCTGGGCTGAGGAAAATGTCTGTCCTCATTTGACCCAAACCATATAAGCAAGCCTATCCATGAGTCCGCAATGCCAAGCACATGGTTCCTAAATTTGAAATTTGGATTTAATTTTGAAGTTAAGGAAAAAAAAATATGCAGAAGAGCAGAAGGGGGTTATGGCTATATCTCAGCGGGTAGAAGCTTGCCTCATGTGCACAAGGCCCTGCTTTCTATCCCTAGCAGTGCAACCACAAGTAACAACAACAACAGCAATGATAACGTAGTGGTGCACTCCTATAACCCCAGCCGTCTGGAGGTAGAGACAGGAGTTTCAGAAGTTCAAGTCTAACCTTAGCTACATAGTGGGATCAAGGCTACCCTGGGATACTTGAGGGTCAGGAGGAGGAGGAGGAGGAGGAGGAGGAGGAGGAGGAGGAGGAGGAGGAGAAGAAGAAGAAGAAGAAGAAGAAGAAGAAGAAGAAGAAGAAGAAGAAGAAGAAGAAAGAAGAGGAGGAGGAGGAGGAAGAGGAGGAGGAGGAAGAGGAGGAGGAGGAAGAAAAGTAACAGCACAAGGAAATTTTGTTGTAGTTTGCTTTCTATAACTCTAATAAACACTATGACCAAAGCAATTGAGGAGCAGATTTGCTTGTACATCCAGAAATATGGAAAGTCAGGGCAGGAGCTCAAGGCAAAAACCTGTAGACAGGACTGAGGCAGAGGCAATGGAGGAACACTCTCCCTTCCTTCCTTCCTTCCTTCCTTCCTTCCTTCCTTCCTTCCTTCCTTCCTTCCTTCCTTTCTTTCTTTCTTTCTTTCTTTCTTTCTTTCTTTCTTTCTTTCTTTCTAATGTGCATTGATGTGTTGCCTGCATACACACACACACACACACACACACACACACACACACACACACATACCATACACTTTAATAGACTACCTGATCTCTGTAAGTACTATATCACTTTCCATATGAATATGTCCATATGCGTTTTCTAAGCACAGGAGCATTGCTTACAAACTCAGAGTATAATACTCAGTCTGATCAGAAACAGCTCTCAAAAGCAGACAACTGACTGCTGTGGACTATAATCATAGTGTGCACGCCACACTCCATTTCCAACTTCTGTCAACTGTGCCAGCACTGTCCTTCCCCTGCCTCCGAGTCCAGCTCTGACACTGGGCCATGCATCTTGTAGGTAGTTAAACATCGTTAGTGTCCCCTCACCAACCTTGACCTCCACACCTCTAAAGTTGTGGGACCTGAATTTTCTGCAGTGAGTGACTTGTGGCCCAGCTCTGTGTGGTGGCTTGTTACTTCTCTGCTATTGGCAGCCACCCCATAAATAACATTGTGTCCTTCTTGGGGCTTTATATCAGCAGTCACAGGACATCTGTCCCAACCCTGTAATGCCAGCTCTGATGATGGGGTTGGCTGTGTCTGCCAGGGTTCTCTATTATGAAGTACTGTTTTAAGTTCATAAATAATTTGTGGACGATACTCAGACGGCATGGATGCACCGTTCCTCTTCAAAATCCAGCCAGGTTTTAAAAGGAAAAGTGAAAATGGTCTAATGTCCCAACTCTCCTCATCCATCTAGTTTAGGTAGAACATTCTCTGGGTCTAGGGTTCTTACCTAAGAAAAGCTCTCTCTGTCTCTGTCTCTGTCTGTCTGTCTGTCTGTCTGTCTGTCTATCTGTCTGTCTCTGTCTCTCTCTCAATCTGTGTGTGTGTGTCTATGTGTGTGTGTCTGTGTGTGTGAATGCTGTGTTTGTATTTATGCTGTGTGTTTGAGGAAAAGTATCCATATGTCATTCTGTATGTGTAGGTACTAGAACAATTTTGTGTGTCTGGTTTCTGCCTTGTTTGAAGCAGGGTTTTCTTGTCACTGGGGACTTAGACCCCAGCCTAGCTGGCCCTCCTGCTACGCAGGATCCTCTGCCTCCCACTTCCTGATGCTCCGGAGAGCTGGGATTTACAGACTTGAGTAATGGCTTCTGGGGGTGCAAGCTGAGGTCACCAAGCTTAGCCATCATCACAGGTCTTGGGTGTTTCCTCCCTGTCTTCTTACAGGAGAGAACCAGAGGAGTTGATCTGAGTTTCAATAAAAACTACAAAGCACCACCAGTATTTCCTTGCAATCAGGACTCAGTCCTTTGATGATACCCCCTGTGTCAGGAGAGCATAACTCTCTTCCTCCCTCTCCAACTTCACTAAACACATATCAAAAGGAGGTTGGCTTTCTCTTGGCTTATTACTCCTGAGTTCTGAGCCATGCAGCGATACTCAAATTATTATTGACCCACCTCATTTTTCTTGCTTAGGACAAAAGTTAATGGTGTTAGGAGCCAAAGTCCAGTAAAATTGGATCCAAAAAATTCCTGTTCTCAGACCTTGAAGACTAACACAAGGTTAACATCTGTCTTTTTAACAATGTATTTATAGGTTCAGACCAGGCCCTCATTTCCTTTCCATAGCTCACATAGCGCCATCATCGGGGTGAGAAGTAATGATCTGCAAACTCAGCTCTGGGACCTGCCCCCATATCAGAATGGATCTTCCTGAGGCAGGGACCATGCACCATCACCAGGCTGTATGTCCTTTTTTTGTCTAACCTATTGTATGACAAACATATCACAAGGCCTGAGACCTACTTGAAAAAACAAACAAAAAAACAAAAAACAAAAAAACAAAAAAACCAAGTAAATTAATCACCTTCTCTCCCAGTTTGCTTTCAGTGGCTGTGATAATCAGCAGGACCCAAAGCAGTTGTTGGAGGAGGTTATTTGGCTTGTGTTTCCTTGTCATCATCCATCACCAAACGAAGTCAGGTCAGCAGCTGAAGCAGGAACCTGGAAGCAGGAACTGAAGCAGAGCTGAAGGAGGGGTGTTGTTTACTGGCTTGCTTTCTTCCCATGGCTTTCTCAGCCTGCTTTCTTATACTACCCAGGGCCTCCTGCCCAGGGGTGAGGACACCACAGTAAGCTGTGGTCTCTCAGATCAATCATTAATAAAAAAAAAAAAAAAAAAAAAAAAAAAAAGTCCCACAGATTTGCCAACAACAAGCCAATCAGATGGAGGCATTTTGTCAGTTGAGGTTCCTTTGAGACTAACCTCTGCAAACTGTCTCTGTAGTCTCTAAAGTTTTGTTACTTTAAGATTTTTTTTTCTTTTAATGTAGGGCTATAGAGTTGGTTCAGCGGTTAAGCATACCGGCTGCTCTTCTAGAGGACTCAGGCTCTAAGAGGACCTGGGTTTGGTTTCTAGCACACAAACCGCAGTTAAAACCATGAAAAAACCAGTGTGTAGAGTATGTATGTGCTGTGACTGGTTTTATTGGCTTGCTACAATATACCTGAGGTCCTACCATGGCTCTTCCTTCCTTCCTTCCTTCCTTCCTTCCTTCCTTCCTTCCTTCCTTCCTTCCCCCCTTCCTCCCCCTCCCCTCTCACTCATCCATCCGTCTGTTTGTCCATCCATCTGTCTGTCCATCTGTCTGTCCTTTCCCCTCTTCTTCCTTCATTATTTTCTCCTTTCCACTTCTTCCCACCCCTCCCTCTTCGTTCTCCTCCCCTTTTCCTCTTTATCTTCTTTTTCATATTCTAAGGAACTTCCTAGTCGTTCATTTTGCATACATTTATGGTGAACAGCACTTTGATTTGCATATGCATAGTGAAATGATTACCACGGAGAAGCAAATTAACATCTCCCAGTTACCTTTTCCTGTGTATAAGGAGAAGCCAGCTAAAATCCACTTCCTAGCAAATCCTGTTTGCAGAACAAAGTTAACCTTAGTCTCCGTGTTGGGCATGAGAACTTTAGAATTCAGTCACTCCACAAACTGTAACTCTCTTTCCCCTTTTCGACCTTTCCTAGTAACTGCCTTCTTACTATCTGCTAAGGTTGGCTTTGGTTCAAGACTCTACGGTAGGTGAGATCCTGTGTTGTTTTCTTTTCTATGCTGGCTTAGTTCATGTGCCATAACGACCTTTAAATCCATCCACTTTGTAAAGGGCAAGAGCAAAAATAATACTCACGCATTTTCTGACTGGGTGCAAATGGGCAGCTGCCTCACATTTCTGATGCCATCCGTGCCTTCCAGTCAACGAGGGCTGCATCCTTTCTTAAAACGAGATCCAAAGTAAACTCTTCCCCCTCTTGAGAATTAAATTAAAATAAAATAATATTAAGTAATATGTGAGAGCAAAGCGAACCAGTATCTGGAGGAAGCGTGGTCCAAGAAGAGATAGTCGCTGGTGCTAAAACCAACAGGGAAAAGGCATCTATGACTTGAATTAGTGGGAGTGAAGGGGGTCAGGCAGATAGGCTGCGGCAACCAGAGAGGTAAGACCCGAGATACTGGCTAGATTTTCCTTTCTTCCAGATGAGATACTATTGGAGTGTTTTGAGCATGGGGTTGCTATCACTTTATTCGTTTTTTGGTGCTGTTTTTTAAGCAACACTGGTTTATGACTTTCTGGGACGGGATCTTTTTGAGCATCATCGTTTTAGGTGAACACAGAAAATTGGTGGGTTTCAGGCAAAGCCCTCAAGCCCAATAACAGGACTTCAATCCCTAGAACAAGTCAATCGATCTCCAAGCATACACACAAAGGAAGGAGAGAAACCTTTTTTTAAAAAGTGGTTTCATTGTAGCATCTTCAGAATGAGTCGTTAGACTGCTTTTGTTTGTTCCAGCCTCCTGGACTCTCCCCTCTCTGTCTGCTTTTCTTGCTTTCTTTTCTCCACTCCCTTTCCCTATCTTATTATAGCTATTATTTCATTATTGGCTTCTATGGGTACCTTCAAAAATGTACACACATGCACACATGCATGTTCACACATGCACACATGCACCACATGCGTGCACACACATGCACTTTTAAATCTATGTTCCTCCTACATGAGAAATTCTGCATATATTTCTCTTTCTGCATCTTGCTTATTTTGCTTAACCCACAACTTTCCAGTCATGTCAGTTTTTAGTAACTCTCCTGTGTGTTTCTGAGAATACAGCTGAAATTCTTGCATAAAGTAGGTTCTGAGTGTACACACCCTGTAACTCAGCTCCAACTAAGTGTGGGTGGGACCTATGACTATGGCCAGGAAATCCTTCTTGAGATAAGGGTTCAGATGAGCTGACTCTGATCTAACCAGGTAGGACCTTACCCAGAGAAGCAGCCGCAGCACTCACTTGCTGCCTAGCCTGGAAGGTAGTAAAGGGTCTTGTACAATACAAGTGAGGCCATGTGGTTGGGAGCAGGGAAGCATGGGGACTCAGAATGGGGCTCTGCTGTCAATCAGCAAGAAACAGGGACTTTAGTCATGAAAGCTTACAGGACTGAGTGTCACCAACACCCTTAGGTTACAATGGGACCACGAACATCAGAGGAGATGGGAGCACTGGTTGGTAACTTGACTTCAGTTGGATGAAATACAGAGCAGACCCAGATGACCTGTCTACAGATTCCCAATCTACAGAAATGGAGTTGAACATTTTTTACTTTAATAGTAAACAAGTAACTACAGTGTGTTATAAATTCAGGTTGTTCACAGCAAGGTGTGCTGCAGCTAAAATCAGACATGGCTGGCAATGGTGGAAGTGAGCAGAGTTATCTGTCAGGAGGCTATGGGTTGATCCAGATGGGAAATGGTGGTGGCTTGGATCAGAACGGTCATTACACACTGTGACTGTCAACCCTGCAGGATCTAATGACAGATGGATGTGCGGCGTGTCAAGAGAGGTACCAGAGAACCTCTTAACATGTTTGGCTAGACCAGATGCAGATTCAGGATGGTTAATAGCAGGGGATGAGAAGGCTAGGGCGGCAGAGGTCTCTCAAGCTTGGCTGGATGGAGAATATCGGTTGAATATCCTAGAGGAGCTTTCCAGAAGGCACAGTGATGGGGTATGGGCATTGGCGGGAGGTTCGGGACACAGACACTTCAGAGTGATCAACAAACACATGAGGTATAAAAACCTGAAACCAGAAAAAATGAACAGTAGCTCCTACCGATGTCTCTGAACTCATCCAAGCCTCCGTCATCGCTCCCATCTGACCTCTGGTAACGGTCCCAGCACTCGCTGGTGTCTTCTGTCATCTCTCCACCTGCCCTCTCCACTGGGGCTGCAAGGACCATCTTTTTGAAATTTTATTCATTATCACTGTGTCTGGAAGAGTGTGGGTATGCACATGCCACAGTGGGCATGTAGAGATCACAGTGGGCATGTAGAGATCACAGTGCGCACGTAGAGATCAGAGGACAACCTGCAGGAGCTGGTTCAATACTTCTACTGTGAGATCGGGGGTTGAGCTCAAGTCTTCGCTTGCTGGCAAGTGTTTTTACCCACTAAGCCATCTTGAAAACTTTGCTGCAGTGATTGCCAAAGGGATACATGCCACTCTGATGAGGCCATCTCTCCGTTTAGTACCCTTACTCATGGCGAGTGATGAATTAATTATCTTTGTTACATTACAGCCCCGACTTAGTGATCTACAGTATTATAGGTCTATTTCCATCAGTCTGTAGGTGTGTTGACTGGTTATTCTGGTTTCAGTGCTCAGTGTGGCTGGCTGGTCTAGAATGGACTCACATGTGTCTCATGATTGACTGGTTGGTCAACAAGGAGTTGGGGTAGCTTCTCTCTTCCTCTCTGTCGAGCTACTCAAGGCTGCTGCCAATGATGAGTTCAGGGCTACAGGACCAGCCAGAGAAGCAAGCTGTAGTGAGCAAGGGCAGCCCCAGTTTCTAGTTTACACATATTTGCCAACATCCACTGGACAAAGCAATTCATACAAAGGGCTTCCCAGAACCTAGGGCTTGGAGAAACTGATCCCATCTGCTGGTGAGGGTTTCCATAGGGGCACATCGCAGCGAGATAATAGCAGTAATGACAGGAATACCTGGGAGACAGTGCTGAATCCTTACTCAGGCTTTCAAAGTTCTGCATGACCTGATCCCCCTCCCACTTATACTCTTCTCTCTCTCTCTCCCTCTCTCTCTCCCCCCAACCCCTCTCTCTCTCTCTCACACACACACACACACTTGCATTTTTAGAGGATTTGCAGGTTCATAGAAATATCTGGTGGACGTGTATATGTACAATAAATCCCCCTCATATCCACACATGCATGCAGAGCCTCCCTGATGAGCAACATCCCATCTCTTTAAAACAGATCTCTTGAGCCAAAGCGTATCTTGTTGTAGTAATTGACCTGCTGCTTCCTCATCTAGAATACTCTGTGTGTGTGTGTGTGTGTGTAGGATGGAGATGAGTTCTTGTGTGTGCAGGTGCATCCATGGCCCTGTGCTTGTGGAGGCCACAGGTTGACTTTGGATGTCACTTATTGAACCCGTCCTTGTTTGTGAGACAGAGTCTCTTCAATGAACATAGCACTTACCAACTGGCTGCACTCTCTACTCTCTGGACAGTAGCGCCAGGAATCCTTCTATCTGTCTCTAGAGCACAGGTTGCAGGCATATACTTCTATGTTTGGCATTTCACACTAGTGTTGAGTTGAAGATCTACACTCAGAACATCATGCTACTATGGCAAGCAGGACCTCTTTGGCATATGTAATGCACTCCCCCGAACCCCACAGCTTTACTAAGCTGTAATTCACAAGTAACATTGCATATATTTAAAGGTGTGTAATGTATTTACTTTGTGTGTGTGTGTGTGTGTGTGTGTGTGTGCTGAAACATTAAAGATCTATTTTTTCTACCTAAGTACTAACCAGATATGACCTTCCTCATCTTTGAAGATCAGACAAGGTCAGTTGCATTTAGAGTGGTCTGGCAACAGACTTGAAATCTATTCTCTTAGTAAATTTTGAATATTCAATACATTATTATTAATTACAGTTACTATGCTGTTCCTTAGCTTGCCAGATCTAATTCTGGAATGTTCTTCGGCTCTCTGATCTGAGCATGGCTGGCTCCTCCTTTTCACTGAGGCTTCTTCAGATTAAAAGTATCTTGAATAGATTTCCCCCAGCCATGTGATTGCTTGCATTTCATTCTAGTTGAATCCCTGGTGTGTCACTCGCTGCCACCTGATCAATGTCTGCTTTGTAATCTCGTTCATGTACCAGAGTCCCTTCACAACAATGTAAGCTCCAGGAAAATATGGGCTTTGTTTTATTCACCCCAAGAATGGTTCTATGCATATGATGACTCCTCAACCCCTGTTGTGAATTAAGAGTCTTAAACACCCAGCCAGGAGTGTGCCATGCTGTGGATCCTTAAAGACTGACTACCCTGAGTCACCTCAGCTCACCTAAATGTCACATGAAATCTGAATAATGGCACTTGATCAGAGATGAGAAAACTATTTTTAGTGGAAAATAAATGACTTTCAGACACTAGGTAAATTTTACAGTCTCTGTAAGATGTACACCATTGAGTTTCAGCTCTCCTCATGGCTGTGACTGAAGTGACACACAATTGCCTGGATCAGAACCCTGGCAGCTCACTTCAAGCTTCCCAGAGCTGGAAACAGAAGGGACTTTTTTTTTCTTTATGTCATTTCTGACCCAGACACACAAACTCACTCATGAGCTGGTTTTATTTCTCAGCTGACCTGTTGTTCAGAATATTTTGTTTCCTTAAAACTCATCCGTTGAAGGCCTCCTGCCCTGTGATGGTTAGTTTTAATGTCAATGTCTACAAATTGCAATCACCTGAGCAGAGAGCTTCACTGGAGGAATTGTCTCAGTTGTTGCAGGTAGCACCTTCTGTGAGAGCCCAGGCACACAAGGCTTTCCCTCCTGCTGCCAGGTTGCTTCATCCTGTTGCTGCTGCTGCTGCTGGTGATGATGGTGATGGTGGTGGTGGTGCTGCTCCTGATAATGATGATTCTTCCTGAAGTCACAACTAGCATTTTCAGGTACCATTGACCAAGAAGCAACAACTCTCCAGGAACCCTCCAGACTTTTGGTGTCAGATTGTGACTACTGAGGTACCCAGCCTCTTGGACTGAGCAACTATAGGCTTCTTAGCCTCTCAGAGATGCTATTGTTACTATTTTGACATAAAATAATATAATAAATTCTCTTACACACACACACACACACACACACACACACTTCCTATTAGTTCTGTTTCTCCGCAGAACCCTGATTAACACACTCTCATGATGGTGTGAGGAGAGCAGGCCTTGGGAGATGATAGGGCAGGTGGAGTCTCCAGACTCTCCGGACTGTTCTTCCTCCACACCTCACCCACACATTCCAGTCATACCCTTGTGTGCTTGTGACTTAATTCTCAGAAACTGGATTCAAGATATCCAGCCTAGGGGCTAGAGAGATGGCTCAGTGGTTAAGAGCACTGACTGCTCTTCGAGAGGTCCCGAGTTCAATTCCCAGCCACCACATGGTGGCTGCAAGTTCTCTGTCTGCTGCCAAGACAAGGGACTTTCTCTGGTGTCTAAGACAGGAAATGGATAGACGCCCATGTAGAATAAAGGAGTCAGGGTTTGTTTCCTTTTACAAAGTGAGTGGCTGGGCAGCTGATGAAGGAATCTGATACAAAAAGGAAGCAGACAGCATAGACGAAACTGTTATGGCTATAAAGATAGGATGCTGACTCTAATCCATACGGCAAAGATGGGCTCAGCGGGACAGAAATGGAGAAAGGCAGGAAAGACATGCATAAACCACATATATAAAAATATATGTGTAATGTGTATATACGAATATATATATTCGTAAACACATGAAGACAACCTTCTCAGTCTATTTAAGGCTCCCTGTACATATGTGGATATGTGGTTTCAGGTTGTCCACTGGGTGTCAGGTAGACAAGTGGGTGCTCTTCCCCGAGGAGAACAGTTTCTCCTGTTCCCAGCATTTCTCAGGTACCTGTGGTTTTGCTGTCTAGGGCCGGGTCTCTGAGAACCTTTCCCTTCCATGTTGACAACATTAAAGAAAAGGAGGTGGTGGCACTGAGAAGAAGCAAGGGAAGTTGCGCGTGGGAGGGGATGCAAAGAGGGGAGAGAAGGAGGAAATTACGTAATTATATTATAACTTCAAGACAAACCTCAAAAGAAATCACTATAAAAATAAATACCTTACATACCCTGGTGACTCAAATGAGAACCTGATTTCTCAGTTCTGACACCTGATGTCAGGGCTCATGCTTGATGTAGTCTAATGGGTGCTTTCGGGTCTGGCACCAATGTGGTGGGTAGCTATGGGGGATGGAGGGAGGATTTTGACTCCATTGAAGAATGAAAAATTCGGAGGTTTGTTCATCCAGTGAAGGCAACAGGACAAGGTATCTGCTGAGAGAGCAACTGCAGACTCTGTCTTCCACTGGCCAGAGAAGAACTTAGGAGACATTTGAGTGGCACACGGTGAGTCCTAGTGACATCCCCATACAAGTTTACTGGGGCTCCACAATAGATGGTAACAGAACTGCATTAAATAAGAGATGGGAAAAATTTAGGAAAAGCTAAAGCCACTCAGAGACCTCAAGAGGAACAAGATGAAAGCTGGGCTAGTCAGGGAGGAAGCTCCCCCAGGTGCAGTTGCCTCTGGTTGGTCTGTAACGGCTACTTTCCTATGTGGTCCCTGTTGGGTACCTTGGTCAAATGCCTCTACCCTGTGACAGAGAGAGAAGGTGTTTTGACTGGAGAGGGGTGCTATGTTAGTGACAGTCCCTTATGCAGTCTTTCTAGTCTGTCTCTGTTAGCTAGTCTACCCCCACCCTGCCTTCAGAAGTACCAGGGATCATGGTGGGATCTGGCTTTGTTATGGCTAATGTTACCTGAACAGTCAGAATCCTGATTCCAAATTTTTCTGCCTGTAACACTTGTGGACCTCAAAGTATGGGTCTCCCTGACTACAGTGCAGGGGTGGACAGTTCAGGTGTGCTGTCTGTGTCCCTGATCAAGCTTTTGCCTCAATCACTCTTTGCTTTGCTGACCCAGGCCTTGGTCATAAGACCTAGGTTGGTGGCAACCTAGAAGAGCAGACATTTTCACATTCCTGGGAGCAGCCTCGCATGGTTGGGATTGGGGGTGGGGGGTGGGGCAGGTAATGAGTAAACTATGTTCTAGCATACTCTGAGTGTTTCTGTAGGATTCCTCAGAAACCAACAGATCAGAGGCCTGGTTGTGCAGTTCAGTAGTAACTAGTTTATGGACACTTACTTATGTCACAGTCCCCACTGACTCAGTCAGACTCCCATCCTTGGAATGGAACACCTGAAGGGTCTTACTATAAAGACAAAATGGCTATTGGCTTACACTTTTTATGGTTTAAAAAGTGGACTCCATGTCTCTGAGCCTCTGGTAAGAACTTAATACTAGGCTTCTCTTCCTTAAGTCTCTGTCACCTCCCTGTGGTGCTCAGCCAGGGTCCAAGCCCTCCACATATGGCTCTATGCGGTGCTCACATCCAAACTATAACACTGGCCTCCTCACACAGGGTGTCCTGGTTCAATCCCCACTGAGGCCTTGTTATTCCCTCTGCCTTATGTGAGCTCAAAGCTTCAAGTAGAGCTTCCAGCCTCTCGTGACTTATCCACACCTTTCTGTTTCTTTTCTTACTCTCTCTGCCCTTGTGAGTTTATAGATTCCAAGATGTGGAAGTGACAGGGGTCTTTGGGACACTCTTCTTTCTACCTAACCCCGATCTTCAAGGTCACTTTCCTTGGGTCACATTTCCCAGATCTCAACAAAGTGAGATTCCCCCCTCCCTTTCTTGTAGCATCCATTATTAGCTTTGTGCAGTTAACAAGATAGGCGGCAGCATCCTTTTTCATACATATTCCATGAGAATATCACCGCCATTGGTAAGTCGCTCTGATTCTATTCAGGAATGACCAATGGGACCCAGGGTTTTCTTCCCTCTGCACAGTGAAGGAGACTACTTGGGTCACTCAGAAACCCTATCCTCGAAAAGGCCCAGCTTTTCAAAAATTGGTTATTTTATTTATTTACATTTCAAATGTTATCCCCTTTCTTCGTTTCCCCTCTGCAAACCCCCTACCCCATATCCCCTTACCCTGCTTCTATGAGGGTGCTCCCCCACCCACCTACCCACTCCTACCTAACTGCCCTAGCATTCCTCTTCACTGGGGCATCGAGCCTTCACAGAACCAAGGGCCTTCCCTCTCATTGATGCCAGATAAGGCCCCTCCAGCTCCTTCAGTCCTTCCCATAACTCCTCCATTGGGGTCCCTGTGCTCAGTCTGATGTTTGGCTGTGAGCATCTTCGTCTGTATTGGTCAGGATCTGGCAGAGCCTCTCAGGAGACAGCTGTATCAGGCTCCTGTCAGCAAGAACTTCTTGGCATCCACAATAGTGTCTGGGTTTGGTGGTTGCATGTGGGATGGATCCCCAGGTGGGGCAGTCTCTGGATGGCCTTTCCTTCAGTCTCTGCTCTACTCTTTGTCCCTGTATTTCCTTTGGACAGGAGCAATTCTGGGTTAAAATTTTGGAGATGAGTGAGTGACCCCATCCCTCAACTAGGGGGCATGCCTAACCTCTGGAGATGGTCTCCACAGGTTCTCCCTCCCATTTGAGGGGTGTTTCAGCTAATGTCATCTGCGTGAAGTCCTGAGAGGATCTTGATTTCCTGGCATCTGGGACTTTCTGGTTGCTATCCCCAGTTCCTTATCCCCTGTTGTTACACACCTCTGTTGAATTTCCTGATCCTCTGTACATCTCCTCCCATAACCTGATTCTTCCCCCTTTCCCCTCCCCCTCTTCTCTTCCTCCCAAGTCCCTCCCACCTTCTACTTTCCTTGATTATTTTGTTCCCCCTTGTAAGTAGGACTGAAGCACCCACTCTTTGGTCTTCCTTCCTCTTGAGCTTCATGTGGTCTTTGAGTTGTATCCTGAGTATTCCACGCTCTTTGCCTAATATCCACCTATCAGTGAGGGAAAGGCCTAGCTAGCTCTGAGCCATGCTGATGTGTGGTACCGAAGCCAGCTGCCTGCCAGGAGAGGTTCATGGTATGCAAGAATAGACATGGTGTATAGTTGATTGGGGAAATGGACACAGCAGAAGAGAAAGCAGAAGGACTTGAAGTTAGACCTGTACTCAACCCCTGGCTCTGGACAACAAACATTTTCATTATCTTCTAATTTGAACTACCCTTAAAGGCAGAATAGCCTACCATATTTCTGTTTCCTGGGGCTCTTTGCCTGTGTAGAAAGATTCTCTTACCATGTATAGGCATCGGTGTCTGTGTGGAGACACACCTCAGGAATCATCTTTAAAGATAGCACATAGATACTCCAAAGACCTTCACAAGACCTTCAGCCACAGTGAAGCTAGAGAGGAGGCAAGATGGGCTTATTACATCTTAGTCAAGTATAATATCTTAAGGGACAAAACAAACAATTGCTTCCAACAATATCTGAGGTGCTTTACTGATAGACCAAAGATTGTTTGATTTAAATAACTGTTAAAACTGAGCAAAAGGAGTGAAATGATCCCCACCCCTTGCTTCCTTACGAGTCCTTCATGTAACATCCTGCTTCCCACTGCTCCTGATTCTAACACGAGCCTGTGCGGGACATGCAATACAACATTTATAGATTATGGAAGCCCACCTCTTTTAAGTAATATTCTTTAAATCTCTATTCCTGACACTCTGACTCTATGCACGGTAACTGTAACAGGCATATATTTTGGAAAATAGTGAATAAAATCTGACAAGCTATCTGGGGAATCTGAATGTATAATTGATAGGGCATAAATTAATACAATTAAACCTTTATTGGGTGCGGTGGCTGCCAAGCCTATAAGAGGAAGCAAGAATGAGTCATGACTGTGGTCTCCAGGCTGATAGACATCAATATGTAATGTGGATTATCCCAAGTTCTCTCACGTGGTCGGCTTATGACAGCACTGAGCTTAATTGAAATTTTTACCTTCTTGTTGCATACAGACAGTTTTGGCGGCTCATTTCCTTCAGAAAGAAGTGCAAACTAGGTGACTTAAAAAAAATCAAGGTATCAATGAAGGTCTGAATAAAAGCACTTTATACAGATTCTAGAAATGAGTGCTGTGTAAAGTCACTTGGTGGCCTGGCTTCTGCAAGTTACTCTATCGGATGAGTTGTGTGAATATTAAGTAGGTGTGTCCAGGCCAACATGAGAACTCAGTCATGCCACAGGAAAATGGTGTCACTTTGTAAATCCATGACTGATGTTGTATGTAGCTTGCTTTGACCCTGTTTAAAACCTTATATTTTAAAATGATATAGTTATTTATCTTCTGCTCCCATGTGTACCTTGTGTGTTTTGTGGTGTATATGTGTGTTGTGGTTTGTGGGTGTATGTGCTCCTGTGTGTGTACTCAAGTGTACAGGTGCCAGGGTGTTTGTGTGAAGGTCAGAGGACAATTTGCCCAAGCTTATTTTCTCTTTCTACTTCATGAATTTCAGGACTGACCTTGGGTCATCTGGTTTGATGGCAAGTGCCTTTCTCCATTGGGTCACCTCATCTTCCCTAAAACCATTTTTTTAATGACTATGATCAAATGAATCCTTGCAAGCTCATCTCTAGTTCCATAAATAACAAAATCAAAATAACATTCCATTCCAGGCCCAGTAATAAACACAGGTGCTTTCATGAAGCAGGGGTTATCCTTGCTCCCTGGACCGCTTATTTTCTTACAGCCTCCCGAGGTGTGTCTTGGGTTGTAATTCTATATTGAAAGCCAGGAGGCTGAAGTTGCAGTATTTATTCAACAACATGTTAGCTTCTAGAGATCAAAGCATGGGTGTTGATCATCTTCCAGAACTTCATCTTTTTATAGCACATAATGAGTCGCTCACATTTTATATCTGCCCTTGGCAGTAATAAGTTTAGTATGTGAAATGTGCTCGGTATGGTTTGGTGGTAGTGGTAGGGTGCATTTGTATACTGCAGCCAGAAAGGTCAATCTGTGTTTTATGTACTTTGTGATAAAATTGAGTGTTGATATCTAGGGACAGGACAATGAAAGCTAATGGGGCATTAGAACTTTCTTGGTGACCTCATGAAGCAATTTATGATCCTTTTATCACCCCTTGTATGATATTGTCATAAAAATGATCTTTTAATTAAATGTAACAGGAAAACTCTGCACCCTCATGTAGGGTGCTTCTGGGCTGGCGAGCTCACGGTTTTAATGGCGCACCTTCTGCAGACAGGAGCAGTTTGCATGGCTCTCACACACTTCCAACGCTATGGAAGCTAGATGCACGAGATGCACTGGAGAGACAGACCAGAGAACGAAGGTGGAAGACCTCCTTCCCTGGAAAGACAGTCTTGTGCCATGAAAACATGCGAGGGCTTAGATGCCATGTGGATAATTACTTAATGAGCTCCTACTGTGTGCTAGGCATTCCATGAAGAATGGGAGAAGAAAAAGTTATGGGACCAGGTCACCTTTAATTTCTGACTTAAACTGAAAGTATGTAAACATAAAAAGTCGAAGAGAGAAAAAGTAAAAGGATCTATTGAAAGTGTCACAGACCACCCACTGCTGCAGACTCTATAGAGAATCAGATTGCCAATAGAGGGTGGAGGCCTTATCAGAGAAAGGCTAAGAAGGGAAAACCAGTCCAGAGAAAACAACTAGACTAAGCTGAAGTGCCTGCTCAACTGTAGGAAATGAAGACTCAGACCCTGCCTCCGTCACAGTGACCTACACCAAAGATATTTTCTACTAAGAGATCGGCATCAGCCTGACTACACTTTGTTATCAAATGAGCCATTACTTTCACAGTCTAGCTCCACTGAGGCTGTGGTCAAATGGCTGATTCTGTTTCTGGAGAAACTGAGAACAATTCATGGGACAAATACCATGATAGTGTCTGCGGAAGGAAGCCCTGCCTTCCATCTTCATGAGCACCCTTCACACAACCTACCTTCTCTATCACAAAAGGACTTGACGCATGGTTTAATTAATGTTGATTGTCACCAACTCACAGAAACTTAGGAATATTCCCATTCCTTCCTCCGTTGAGAAGGCTTGGCATTAATGTGTCTCCTTGGTAAAAAGAATTGTCCTTAACTCTAAATTTAACTGGAGTGGCCAGCAGTAGCCACAGGAAGCCTAGAGGGCTAACAAAGTGATGATGTTGGTATAGGATGACTGAGCAGGTGGAAGAAAGTAGCCTTCATGGTACCCATGCATATGAGATTGGCTCAGGGCGCAGGAGGACTCTCTATAGCTGCCTTTTGATGTTCAGTGGTCCCTGGCTGAGGTGAGACTACTGAAAATAACAACAATCCCATGTTTATTTATCTGATCATTTTCATTGACTCATATACTAACTTAGGGCAGCAATCAAATAAAATCAGTCTGTTTGATTGTACCTGCTTCTCAATCCAAGAACTGTAAATGGGGCTGGCAAGATGGCTCAGGGGTAAAAGTTCTTGCAACCAAACCAGATGACCTGACTTTGGTCCCTGGGACCACACGGTAGGTGGAGAGAACTGACTACTGAACATTGTCCTCTGACCTCTACACATGCACTGTTGTACATAAGAGAACTCACTCATCCCCACCCCCACATGCCCCCACTACCCCACACAGGGGCACACAAAACAAGCAAATAAAAATGTAAAAAATAAAATAACAAAGGAGGACTGTTACGTAGTTTAGGATTCTGGGGAGTTTGAAATACGACATCTGATCCATCTTCCTTGATGGTTAATTTTATGTCAAGTTGACTGGCTGAGGTAGCTGGTAAAAGATGCTTTACAACCATACCTGTGAAGGTTTGGGAGAAGACAATTAGGATTAGAGGGATGAGGGAAGATTACCCTCTATAATATGTGTGCACACTGCACAACTCTGCAAGGGCCAACATAGAACTACAAGACAGAGAGAGCAGATCTCTCTTCTGAGCTGGGCTATTTATTTTATTCTGTCACCACAGGACTCTTCCAGGTTCTCAAGCCGTTGAAGACCACGACTTATACATTTGGATCCCCAACTCTCATGTCTTTGTGAGTGGGCTCCATACTACTGGGTCCTGTGACTCTCTAGCTTGCAGATTGTGAGCCTTCATAGCCTTTATAATTGCAGAAAATAATCATAATAAATGTCCTCATGCAATAGTATACACGCATGTCTTATTGGGTCTATATCATGGAAAGCCTTGACAAAGAAAGTAAAAGCTACTTAGCAGACATATACTTATCTACCATCTATCTATCTATCTATCTATCTATCTATCTATCTATCTATCATCTATCTATCTATCTATCTATCTATCTATCTATCTATCTATCTGTCTGTCATCTATCTATTGTCTATATATCTACCTATTATCTATCTACCTATCATCCATACATCCATAATCCATACACACATCTACCTATCTATCTATCTATCTATCTACCTACCTACCTACCTACCTACCTATAATCTATTTACCTATCATCTATTTATCTAATCTATCTGTCTATCCATCTATCTGTCATCTATCTATTATCTATATATATATACCTATCTATCCATCCATATATACACACACATATCTATCTATCTATCTATCTATCTATCTATCTATCTATCTATCTACCTACCTACAATCTATTTATCTATCTTCAGCCCTTTCAGGCACTTCTTTTCACTATCACATGCCTCCCTGATGTGCAGATGTGTGCTCTATGAGCCTTAGTCCCATTTACTTGTGGCAACAGACTGTCTACCTCTCTACCATGTGCTGCATAATTTGTGTGTTCCCACATGGAAGGTGCAGGACCTATCTTGAATGAATTAATGTGGAACTTGAAACCTTCTACCCTGTACTATAGAGCGAGATGTTCTTCCCACATCCGCTCTTACTCAGGAAGATTTCTTGTGACACTTTATTGCATGCTATCAATCTCACTTCTACTGGACAGTGGGCTTTACATTTTTTTTCAAGAGTATGTGAAAGACAACTAATAAGACTGTCTTATCGATCTGAATTGCACATACTACTCTTTAAAATAATTATTTTGGCAGTATACATTAGCAAACTCCCTGATGTCTTAGGGGTGGACACAATGTTTGTTTTTAATCTGTTTCTTTCCATAGTCTTCCTTTCTCTTGCCTCCGACCAGGTTGTGGTTAACACCAATCTGCTTTAGCAATTCTCATGTCCTTCTATAAAACAACTAACAGGAAAAAATTGTCAGAGTGGACCTAAGGAGGCAGGTACAGTTTCCACCACTTGAGATTGTCTGATCCATTACCTTAGGACAAAAAACGTTTTAAACTTCACTTTTAGTTTCACCACCAGATAATTATGCCAGTAATAAAATGTGATTTTCAGGACCAGAGAGATGGCTCAGGTGAAGGCACTGGCTGACAAATCTGTCATGTCTTCCATCCCCAGGAGCCACATGGTGGAAGGAGAGAAACAACTCCTAAATGTTGTCCTCTGACCTCTACATGTGCAACACGGCATGCATGTACACACTCATGAGCACATACACAAATATATGTCAAAAAGCCTGACAAATAAAAAAATAATGGTATTTTTAATTATGGAAAGCAACTACATGGAGATTGATATTCTCGTGGCCTCTGAGGTCCTTCTCTGCCCTACCTATACACGTAGATATGGTAGATATGTGTTTATATCTACATATGGTTTAAATTTAAAGAAAATCTTCATAATTCTCCTTTGAAGTCTTTATTTGTTAAAAATTCATTAATGTCATGGAAACCTTCCTGTGTGAGTCTATGTATACATTAGCTCTTAAGCCTTTGCATGTTATTTCATAACATAGCCATGTGGGAGTGGTGTGCAGTGTGTATGTGTCTATGTATTTTTGTCTTTGTGTGTACGTGTGTATTTGTGTGTATGTGGATGTATGTAGGGACCAGAGGTTGATACCATGTATCTCCATTAGTGATTTTCCACTCTCTTAGCTTTTGAGATGGGCTCTCTCACTTAAGCTGATGCTAACCAATTATGCTTGTCTGGTGCTCCAGTGACTCGCCTGAGTCTTCTTGATGTTAGCATTACAGAGGTGTGTCACCATGCCCAATTTTTTTTCTGGGGATCTAAACTCAGGCCCTCATGTTTTCCCAGAATCCCCTTTATTGACTGAGTGCTCACCCATCCCCAAGTAACACAGTCATCTAATGTCTCATTAGCCATTTTTCTCTTAGTAGACAATATTTTTTCTGTTCTTTATGTGGTTGCAAACAGTGCTGATGTCTGTCTTCATGCCTCCTTGTGTGTGTAGACCTACGGTTCACTGAAAGACGCGAGCAGAAAGAGGGGTTTCTATGCCTCAGCATTTGGATGGGGGACATGTAAATGTACTCAACTATAGTTGGAAGAATATAATCACAGCCTATAAATATAAAAAATTTTAAAAAGAAGTCAATCTCGGTGTTATTTATCCAACTGAATAAAAGTGAGCTCACATTACCTTCTTCTGGTAAAATGTTTTTCTTTGTTAAGGTAAATAGTTAGATAATTGGATTTTTATTTATGGGTTGAATTAGTTACTTCTGTCATTGTTGTGACCAATTAACTGATGAGAAGATACTTAAGGGAGGAAGGACTTATTTGGGCTTACAGTTTGATGGTACACAGTCCACCATGGAGGGAAAGGCATGGTAGCAGTTGGCTTCCTGGTGGTGGCAGAAGTGTGTGCTGGAACTCCGTCCTTACTCTCTTGATCTGTGCAGCAAGACACAGATAGTAGACAGAGAGGCATCCAGGCTATAAAACTTCATGACTCATCCCAGAAACTCCCTTCTTTCACAAAACTCCACCTTCTATGTATTGCATAACATGAAAAACTACTACCAAATATGAACAAAGGTTCAAACATATGACCGTGGGGACATTTAAATGCCCAAACTATGACGTAAGTGTTCTTTATACTGCAAAGGTGTATCTGTACAGGCAAGCCTACATTCAATTCTATGCATAAAATTGCAGGAATTTCACTAAATTATGTTCACATAAATAAGACTTGGCAACAGCTAACGCTGTGCTGGCATTTCCCCAGTCCCCATTCTACTAAATACGGAAAACCTGTGCTTGGTTGGTTACAGTTTCTGAACTCAGGGATGGTGAGAGGTGAAAAAAACTAGAACCGATAATTTTTGCAGCAATGCCTTGTGGGAGTGTCATTTATGTAAATGACAATCCATTCGTTTTAATAGTCAGTCTCAGTAGAGTTAACAAGTTACAGCTATCAAATTCAAATCAGGGCATCTTTCCAGCCAGATATGGTACCTCATCCCTATGATTCCAACACCAAGAAACTGATTCAGGAGGATTACGAGCAGTTTTCAGACTAGCCAGAGTAAGACCCTGGCTCAAACAAAACAAAATGAATCATTCAGAATATCTTCACCATTACCCAAACTTCCCCAGTCAATTGTCTCCTGTAGGCTGATGACTTCCAACCATCTCTACTCTGCTTTCTGTGAATTTCATTTTACCTATTTGAGAGGAACCTTGTAGAACACAAGATCTTTTTATAAGCAGCTCTTTCACTTAGCACAATACTTTGAGGGTTCAAAGAGACTGTTGTATGCATTGGACGCTTGTTCTTTCTAATTTCTGGCTAGTATCATGTAAATCCCCCCCAACCCCCAGTTTTCTATGCAGTCACACTGGCTTATAGTCATTGTGGTTATTTTTAGCTTTTGCTATTTTAAATAAACTGCTGTGCACAGCCATGAACAGCTTTTGTTCAAGACATGCATTTTCATTCTTGGGTGATTAGTCTAGGGTGAGATTATTGAATTATAAGGCAAACACATCCTTTGATTAATTAATTAACCAATTAATTAATCTAGGGTGGAATTATTGAATTGTAAGGTAAATTCTCCCTGTAAGAGACTGCTGAAGTCTTGACAGAGTGGCTGTACCATTTTATAGATAGCCAGTAAGCTATAGCCTTTACTCGTTGAGTACCTCCCAACACTTCATGTTATCAGCCTTTGTAGTTGTATCCCTTTTAGGGACTATGTAGTGAAGTGTCCTGTAATGTGATGTTAAAATCAGCTATTAATTTGATGAGACCTAACATCATCTGGGAGATGGGCCTGTCAGGGATTGCCTTGATTAGGTTAATTGAGGTATGAAGACCTGTCCTCTGTGGGTAGCACCATTCCCTGGGCTAGGATTCTGACTGTGTTAAAGGAGAAAGTGAGTTGAGGATAAGAACTCAGCATTCTTTACTTTGTGACTGTGGACGCAGTGTGACCCCTCCTGATGTCAGGACTTCCCTGCCATGACTGGCTGTACCCTCAAACTATGATCCAAATGAACCCCTTCCCCCTCCTGCTGCTCTTGCCAAAGTGTTTTATTACAGCAACATGAAAAATAGCTAAAATGGTTAAAATTTTATTACCCTAATTCTAAGAAAATTAATCTTTGTGGCTAACAATGAGAGTGAGCTTTACAGCATATTGAGCATTTACATATAATATTTTTTCACGAGATATATGTTCAGCTCTTTTCCTTTTGCCTACTTAAGACACATATGTTCAAATATTTCCTTTGCTCTCTCCATACTGTTCTTTCACCTAGCTAGAGGGACATGAGTTTAAACCACCCAGGTACAAGGTAAGAAAACAAAACCTGTCTTTACATTCCTGTTACCCTGTTGGAAGGAAAGTCTGTTTCTACCTTTTCTTCCTAGTTCCACATAGAAGTGGTCATTTTAGATTGCCCTTCTACCTGCTTCCTTGGCTCACTAAGAGAATGGAACAACACAGGATATCTGATGGGTGAGTTAGGGATAATGTGTGGCCATGCTCAGCAGAACCCTTGGCTCTATGGATTTCTTCGAGGTTATATGTTCTTTTGTTGTTCTTCCCTGGGAGAATGCCATATTCAGTAACTGGGAGGCTGCATGCAATAAGAAGGTTCTAGCAGGCCATATATATATATATATATATATATATATATATATATATATATATATACATGAACTCAGCATTCTTCACTTTGTGACTGTGGATGCAGTGTGACCCCTCCTGATGTCAGGACTTCCCTGCCATGACTGGCTGTACCCTCAAACTATGATCCAAATGAACCCCTTCCCCCTCCTGCTGCATATAGCATATATAATATGATATTATATGCTGTGTGTGTGTTTGTGTTTAAAAAAAACTCCAACTTCCCCCAGTCAACTCATTATAGAAATGTCTATCTAATGACATTTGTCATATAAGATTAACCAATCAAGGGACTATATATTCTATCAAATTCACAGGTCACAGCCACATGTAAAGAATTGGGATTGCAACCAGTGGAGGGGGAAAGTGCTGAGAATCTCTGAGGCTGCATTACAGTCTGCTTCCCATAGACCTTACATACCAAGGACAAGGCATTCATGTGTGTAACAGCCTTGTTGTGTCTGGGGGATGCCATTTCCTTGGGGATCCACCCCCTCTGGCTCTTACAGCTCTTCTACATAGATCACTGAGCCTTGAGGGAGGAGTTTGGTAAAGGCATCCCATTTAGCGCTGGGTGCTCCAAAGTCTCTCACTCTCTGCACACTGCCCAGCTGCGGGTCTCTGTTGATTCCATCTACTGAAGAAGCTTCAGTGATGAGGGCTGGGTGGTGCTTTGACCTATGTGCATAGTAGTGTGCCACTAGGCTTCATTTCACTGTTATGCTCATTTAGCAGAATAACAGTAGGTTTCCAGCCAGTGCCCATGACTTCTCTCAATCTCTGGTCCTTTGCCACTTTAGCAGTGTCAGGTATGAGGGTTCATCTCATGAATTGAGCCTCAAATCCAATCAAAAGTTAGTTGTCCACTCCTGTAGCATGTGTGCTGCTGTCAGTATCTAACATCCATTCTTGTACAGCATTTGTGCATGGAAGCACAGCCCCCTGCTCCTTTGTTTCATAGAAACCTTGTCGCATATGTCCCCAGACTTCTGAATCTATGGTTTTGTTGTTGTTCCCAGCAATTCAAGATGAATAATTTACGAGAGTCCATGTGTCCAACCCAGAGCTTGGCAAGCTTTCTAGGAAACAGATAAGAAAACTCGGTGGAAACCCACATGGCAAGGCCAGTGCCCCCAAAGAGTGATGACTCACCATCCATCAGACAATGGATGCTTGCTGACCAGGGTTCCTCAAGGGTGTGTCCCCACATGCATGTCCCCATGCACACTGACTTTGGGTGTCTATCAGCTCTGTTCAGATGAGCCTGTCCTTTCCCTAGGAGGGGACCATATATCATGTTTTCTTCAGAAATGTCTTCTTGAATATTAGTTGTCCTTGGTAAGTTTTCACACCTACCTTTCAGTCCCAAAGTGTCAGGTATGAGGGTTCATCTCATGAATTGAGCCTCAAATCCAATCCTAGAGTGAAAAATAATTTGTGTTCTCTTTTATGCTATGAAAACAGTTCTCAAATAAAAATAAAAGTGAACACACGTGCACAAACACACACACACACACACACACACACACACACACACACACACCAGCTTTAGTACTTATGAACTTCACACACTCAGTTTTTGTGTATGTATAAAAATTCGGCTTTATGTTTGGTGGCTCTCACTTTGGAATGTGTGCCTTTGTTCGTCTCATCACCTGGTGGCTTGCCTGAAGCCCGATTGGTGGCTCTGTTTAGAGGTATAGCCTTGTTGGGGGTGGGCTTTGAAGTTTTATGGTCCAGTCTCACTTTACACTGTGCTCCTTATGCTCAGACCAAATGTGGCTTCTCTGCTTCTCACCTGCACACTGGCCCCATGTTCCTGCTGCTATGCCCCGCCTCCACCATGGCCTGTATCTCCTTTAGAAGCATAAACCAAAAGAGAGAGATGCACTTCTCCCCTAAGTTGCTTTTAGTCATGGTACTTTAGCCCAAGAACAGAAAAAGTAACAAACACAGTGAGCCACTAGTGAGTATTTCTGTCCACACACAGGAAAATTACCAAGAGATGAAATCTGAAACAAAAATGTACATCAATACTGTCTGTTAACAGAGCCCACATCCCAGTGTTATCATGTTATATGGACTGGAGATTTGGAAGTATGGTTCAGGATGCCAAAGACTCCCAGGAGTCAGATAAGGGATGGCTTGTGCTTTCTTAGATCAAAGGGAACTGGGGATTCAAAGCTTAGACCCAGACAGGAAAGAAGCAAGACTTCTCTAGATGCATACAGGGAAAGTTCCCTCAAATGGAGCAAGCCACCAGGTAAACAATCAGGGATCAAGAATGTAGAAACAACAGAAGTACAAAGGGAGAGCTAACAGCTCTTCAAGTGCCCCTCTGCCAAAATTGCACTGATTCCCATTCCTACCCTGGTGGAAGATTTCCAAACATCACAACACTAAACTCTTACTGCGGAACATGGCTAGAGATAGAGGATCTACGTGACACTAATTTTATGAGTGATGGTATCTAGAACCCCTTTATTGGTGATTTTATTTTGGTGTCAGAGTTTGAATGCAGAGCCTCATCCACTAGGTAAGTGCTTGAGACCCTGAGTATGCTCAGTAATGGGCGAGCGCCCACCCTCTCTTAGGCACTGTGCTGGAGGGAGTGAACATAAACATAGTCTAAGGAAAACAGCCCGTGGGAATGACAACAAAGGAAACAGTTCTTCTGATAGCCATGTTCTTTTGCCTACCTAGCAAGTATTTGACATAAACAGAGATGCCATGGTCCCTGTCCTTGGTACTGGGCCATAAGCTGAAGAGTCTCTCCTTGTCAGCTGAAGCTCCTAAATATGACCTCAGTTAGATTCTGAATATATAGCACAATGTTTTATTATTTGATGAAAACGTTCATATTTTAAGAGTGCCCCCCTCCGCAGGTCCAATTATGCATTCATGGCTTCTCTGAACTGCCATCACTTAAGGGGCCTCCATATAGTATTTCAGCACGAGGTTAATTGCAGCTAAAGAAAAGTTTATGATTAGTCCAGACAGGTATTTTTCTTCATTGTCTAATACCATAAATCCATTAAATCCCAATCCATCTTGTCTCCCTCTCCTTGAAGACTTGGTTATACGACCCACAGTACTAGTTGGGTTTCGTGACTGTAATTGTGATTGGCAAAGAACTTTCAGTGTCGCAATAAATTTGCCACAGGCAGAGAGGGACTTTGTACCAGCCCCCACTCTGCCATGGAATCTGAAATTTTAACTACCCTATTACTGGCAAATAGCCTCATTTGGAAGAAAGAATCAAATAAAAAGGTATGCTTCCTTTTAGGGTAGAAAAAAATGCTATACTAAATAACACAACACTATTCTTTTATAGATGCAATGTGCTTAAAACACCAGTGTGTTTAGCTTCCAATAAGGACTTCTAAACCATTGATCCAAAGACTAGTGACCCAGACATCTGTTTACTTATAAGCTTTGCTGGGTGGAGGTATAAGCAGACCATCAGCGCATACCGTGCTTGGCCCATGCTTCTGGCTTTAATAATTGTAGTGGTTTGCCTTGGAAAGGAAGGCCTGAGGCCACTTCCATTTTTATTTTTAAATGTTTATCCCTTACCTCGGAAGCTTACTTACAGAAGGTGTGCAACCACTGGTTCTGAAATTGTGTGGAATCTTCAGATTGCTTTACGGACTGTCTTCACAGCCTGCAGAGAATCCTGCAGAGAATCCTGGGAAATAGAGTCTTCGGAAGACCTTTCTTAATGGGCAGGCACAATATGTTTTCCCCTACTCTGTTTTGCTTTTACTTTCTGAAGAGGAGAGAGGAGAGGAGAGGAGAGGAGAGGAGAGGAGAGGAGAGGAGAGGAGAGGAGAGGAGAGGAGAGGAGAGGAGAAAGAAGAGAAGAGAACCTCAAAGCCTCTCTGGTGTACACACACACACACACACACATACACACACACACACACACACACACACACACACCACTACCACCACCACTGCTGAGGCTGACACCCTTATGGAAAGCTGTGGTGTGTGAGAATGAGTGTGTGAGAATGAGATGATGTGTGAGAATGAGTGTGTATGTGTGCACACTCACCTGTATGTATAAAAGCCCAAGGCCCATGATACATGTGTTCTTCCTTGAAATCCCAACTATTGGCATGCTGGAAGAATTGGGTACGTAAATTATTTCTGCCCCTGGGCACTTCCACTTGACTGGCCAGCACTCATTCAGCTGGCCACCGCAGGTCTTCTTGTCCTTGTCAGCCATCCAGGGCAATATTTTTTATCACGAATGAGCAGCTCTTCAAAACCTTTCCAATGTATTAAGCATAAACAAGCCTTTCTCCAGCATTCAGCTTACACGTCTTTCCTTCATATTTATTTCTCTACAACAAACATATTTATTGGGGTCATTATGAGAAAAATCTCCCTCTCCATAAATGTTTGTCTTCTCCTCTGTCCCTTTTATAGGATCGTGAAGAAATGATGGAGGCGGTGGGGGGGTGGTGCATGTTGCTTCCCTGAGAATGAGCTATGCCATTGAACAGTCTTTTGTCTTTACAAGACAGGACACTACATTTTAACAGTTTGGTTTAGAGTGAAAAATGGACTAGGAGACAAGCAGGCGATTGGGAGGACACATGGAGTCCCTGAAAAGGGTCATAATTTCTGCACTGATATTTGCAAGTATATCCGTCATTTACCAAATCCACTGGGGTCACTAAAGTACACTTAAGACCTAGTTTTGGTTTGTGTTTTTAATAGTGCATCTATCATCCAAATGGCTACCTAAGAGCAGTTTAAATGATAAAGTCAAGATAAATCAAGTCTTAGGTGTTGGCTAATCTTTCAAGCTACGTATGGCTGTCCATCAGCTAATAAACTACTAACAGCATTTTCTGATAACCTCCACGGGGAGTTGTCTCTGCTATGAGTTAACATTGCACAGATAACCTGATGCTTGTAGTTCTCACACTTGAGCCCTGTTAGTGGAAACAGCTGTCTTTAAGATTCTGTGGAATTCGGATGAGAGTTGGACAACGTAAGAAAGAGTGTTCCACATACCCACATACTTGCTCGCAGTCAAAGCCAGTTCCTGAATCATGACTGCAGCACTCACCAACCACTACAGGGGAACCCAGGAAGTGAGAGGGGAAGTGTCAAGCTCACATGTGACCTCACACAAGTCCCTGTTGGTCTGGTGGAGAGCTGCATGCCTGGAGTGGGAGAATGAAATCCATCACTGTGATTGTTATTAACTAGGTGTGCATAGGGCACACGGTCCCTCAAACACTCCCGCTCAGAACTCCAGCAGGCTCATGCTGCTGACAGACAGTCTAAGGATGCTTTGGGAAGACATTGCTCAGAAAGTCAATGACCTGCCTGACCCTAGTGTTGGCAGCCTCGGTGAACACCAGGGACTGGATGACCCACTTACATAGTCAAAGCAAGGCTGAGGGAAGAGGGCAACCAAAGTGAATCCTGAACCCTAGTTGCTGCTGCTGTTGTGAGAGCAGGTCTCTTTGTAGGACATTTTAGGTGAATCTATTTCTAACACTCTGACTTAAAAAAAAAAAGATTTTATTTATTCTATGTATATGAATACACTGTCTCTGTCTTCAGACACACCAGAAGAAGGCATCCGATCCCATTACAGATGGTTGCTGGAAATTGAACTCAGGATCTCAGGAAGAAGAGTCAGTGCTCTTAATCACGGAGCCATTTCTCCAGCTCCAAAAACTCTGACTTTTAATGTATATCTACACTGTTGTATTTATACACTTAGATCCAATAGTAAGGTCTAAAGAATTTCTGTACTACAGTACACTTGAAAATGCCTTGAACCTGGGCACATATGCTAGTGTATGGGCCGCTGTCTCTCTTCTTTTCCTCCTCCTCCTCCTCCTCCTCCTCCTCCTCCTCCTCCTCCTCCTCCTCCTCCTCCTCCTCTTCTTCCTCCTCCTCCTCCTCCCCGTCCTCCTCCTCTTCTTCTTCCTCTTCCTCTCCCTCCTCCTCTTCCTTCTCTTCCTCCTCCTCCCCCAATTCATCTTTTGGTTTTTCACAATAGGGTTTCTCTGTCCTGGAACTCATCCTGTAAACCAGGCTGGTCTTGAAATCAGGGATCTGCCTGCCTCCCCCTGTTTTTAAAGGCATGAACTGCCATGTCTGACTGAATGGTCTGTTCTCTATGACTGCTAGTCACTACAAAAATTATTTGTGTAGCAAATTTATTTGATAAATCAACATAATAAATAAAATTATATATTTACATGTAAAGAATATGTATTATATTAATATATATTAATATAAAACTTATTTTTACTTTAAATATTAACCTTTTACAATGGTTGTAATTTTTACATATGAGAATGCATAGATTTCCATTTTGAATATAGTCTTATCATGAACTAGTGTCAGGCTTGATTCTAATGCTTAGACTACAAACCTTTAGACTTTGATGAGATGCCTAATGAGCTCAGTGAGACATTTTTCCGCAGACCTGACCAGAGGCTCAGTGTTCTCCACACAGTGTGGTCTCTGATGTAAATTTCCAGCTCTCAGTCTCATAGGAAAAAGCCCCTCAGGGATTCCCCAGAGTCTTGGGCAGGGACTTTGTACTCTGGCAATCACACAGGGAGATGAAATAGATCCTGAGATGTGTGGGCTCTGCTCTCTGTGTGACTGTTCCTGTCTGGCTTATCCTATCTTCTTTCTTTTTTTCTTTTTCTTTTTTTTTTTTGGCATTCTGTTCATTTATTTATGTTTAGATCTATTTAGTGTGTGAGTGTGTATGTGGTTTTTGTGTGTGTGTTTTGGTGTGCATGTATATGTGTGTGTATTGTGTGTATGCATGTGTGTTTGTGTGTATGTCTGTATGTGTATGTGTGTTTGCATGCATGTGTGTGTTTTGCGAGTGTGTGTGTGTATGTGTGTGTGTATGCATGCATGTCTGTATACCACATGCATGCTTTGTGTCTACAGAGGCCAAAAGAGGCCTCTGGAACTGGAGTTAAAGGTGGTTGTGAGCAACCTTATGGTGCTGGAAACCAAACCTGGGTATCCTGAAAGAGCAGAAAATACTCTTAACTCCTGAGCTATCTCTTCAGTAATTAATACTTTTTATTATTACCTGTGTATGTGATCATGTGGTGGTCAGAGGATAATATTCAGGAGTCACTCTACCCTTATACACATGTGTCCTGACATAACTCAGGTCAACAGGCTTGGCAGCAAATGCCTTTGCCTGCTGACCCATCTAACTGGCCCTCCTCTGCTTTGAAAGGCTGGAGTTTTACCTCCTCAGAACAGGTAGATCTCTGCTCTTCTTGGCTTCTAGTGCTGACTTCAATGGGAGAATCTTGCAGGCAGGCAGCCAGGGCAAGTATGAGACTCGCTGTGTGCGGCTTCACAGCTTGAAGGACTGAGTTCCTGGTCTACATGGTACTCAATGTCCAGAGATGGTTTGTCATACACATTGTCCAATGATGTTCTTGGCTTTCAGCAGGAGGCCAAGTTGAGTACTAGGTATATGTGTCACTCACATGGCTGCCACCAAAAACCTCACTTTGGTTTTAATATGGATGTAATAAATGGAAAACACATTTCTATTTGCAGGAATAGTCACATGCTTTTATAGTATTTGGTCTTCATCAGACTCTGAAAAAAGCCTAGTCTTTTCTAGAACAGTGGCCAGGTCAGAGCCTATGAGTTTATCTAAATGAAAGAGAAAGGGCCTATTTAATTATTAGTAATTTAATGACCTGCTCACTGTTTTGGGCACATGACACATGAATATGTTTGAGGGGCTTAAAGTCAGGACAGCAATATCTGAGATTTCCACTGTCACCACTGCTGTCAAGTGGGTCCCTGGCTTATATCCCTCCAGTGGAATAACTGCATTCCTCCTCTGTTTCCACCCTACTGCATCCTACCTATCTCATTCATCTTGGTACCAGGATCCTTCTCCCTTTTTCCATTGCAACTGTTTATCTGGGCTTGCCAGCCTAGCTAGTTGCCTGGTCCAAAGCTTGTCCAATACCTTCACAATGACTAGACAGAATGCACTTTCTGCCACAAGAGAACATTTGCAGATAATTCCTCATGGCGTTAGGACTACGGCTGAGTGGGGACCTATGTACAGATGTAGATTCTATGTAGCAGATAGGTGCCTTCCTGAAATCTGTCTTACTTATTGTAGCTTATGTAAGAATCTCAGGAACCAAGTATTCACCCTGCAAAGCGTAAGTCCCCATAAGGCATTAGCCACTTATTAGTCTTCCTTCTTTCATTAAAACAAAGGATCTGAGAAGTATTTTTATAGAGAAAAAATTTTACAAAAACAAATTGGTTATATAATGTTATGGAGAAAGTAGTGAAAATTCCCAGAAGATGATTGTAGTATTTTGCTCAAGACTGGCGCTCAATATTCTAGTTAATTTGACTTCGGCAATCAATGCCAAAAAAAATCAAGTAACTGTGCAAAGCTAGTTTCACACAATACTCAGGATGAAACAAATCCTCTCTTCTCTGTTAAATGATTATTCTGAAAACATTATGGAAGATAATGTCTCCCAGGCTGGTGTCCCCCATGGTGGCATCTTTTCTCCAGTCCATGACGCTCTTGGTTTTATTTATTCTGCAACCATTGAGATTCTCTTCTGGTCTGGTATTTTGTTGTGACATCTCCAGCTAGGTTTCAGTGTTTCCTTTTGGATTGCCATGTTTATCATATCATCTAACCTCTTGGAGACTTAGATGCAAATAAATGATTAGATAGACAGACAGACAGGCCGACAGACAGACAGAGATAGATATATTACACATACATTGGCTATCTAATGCCAAGTGTCAGTCCTGAAAACATATTCATACTACCAACATTATTATACAGACATAGAAAAATCTATCTACATATTTAGATAACAAGAACCTGCTCAATTTGTATAATAATGTGTATATATATGTATATATTATGCATCTTAATTACTTTTATTTTTTTTATATTGCCATGATAAAACACCATGAACAAAGCAAATTAAAGAAAGTGTTTAATTTGGGGCTCATGTTCACAACCATCATGGTGAGGGGAATGGCAACAGGAAGACAGGCATGGCACTGGAAAAATTGGTGAGAGTTTTCATCTGACCCACAACCTTAAGGCAATGAAAGGGCCAAATAGAAATAGTGTAGGCTTTTAAAACTGAGCTTCTGAGAATGGCATAGGCTTTTTGAAACCTCAAAGCTCACTCTCAGTGTCATGCTTCCTCCAACAAAGCCATGCCTCCCAATTTTTCACCAAAAGTTAAACCAAATGGGGACCAAGCATTTAAATATATGAGCCTAATGGAGCCATTCTATTTCAAATGACCATAATATGTAACAACAGCTAGAGAAACAGAGGGCATGACTTTGAGAGAGAGTGAGGCAAGTATGTGGGAAGAGTTAGAGAGAGGGAAGGGGTGGAGAAATTAAGTTAATTATATTTTAATTAACAATATAAAATTATTTAAAAGTATTTTTTAAAAGAAAGAGTCATTGATATGACAAGGTACATCTTTTAGGGAAGAATTTGCTTCACAAAAACAGGAAGAAGTAAATAGGAAAATGTATCAACAAAAAAAAATTAGCACATGTGAGTTCAAAAGGTATAGCATTGGACAAAGAGTGGACCAGGCTGGAGGGTCCAGCTAGAGGTGGCTTGTTGGATATTGTTATTTAGAAAAGAATATTGTAAACAGATCAATCTGAGGGTCACTGTACAGGGTCCAGCCTAGTGGAAAGCCAGTTACCCTGCTAGGGGCTGAGAGTCACAGAGAAAATATATGCAAACAGCTGGTGACATCAGTGTCCTTGAAGAGAATCGCTCTAATATCAATTATCCAGAAAGTTCTTCTAGATTGGGATGGACCTTTTGGGATACAGTTCGATCTACTTTCAGAGAGATTAAGGATTTATTGAAAGCTTGTCTGGGGTCAGGATCTCCAAACGTGCTGAGGCTTACAACAGTAGCTTAAAGAAATAAACACAAACTAAACAACAACAACAATAACAACAACAACAGAAATAACCAGGTAAGGTCTATTGAACATACTAGTTCACAGAGTGAAGGGAAGGGGTGGAAGCTATCACCCCCCCCCCCCCCCCGCTTACCCTGACCCTGTCACTACTCAAAGGGCCATAGTTGAAGGTATAGCTTCCAAGAAAAGTTCTTTTTTTTTTTTTTTTTTTAATGAACAACTCTAACGGGACCCTGGGAAGGAGCTTTCTCTCATAAGCACTAAGATTGCACACAAACGGAATTTAAGATCAAATTACCCTGCAGCAAGTGGTCTGAGAGTAGAGGGCAGACCAAGCAAGGATGGAGGCAGTTGTTGAATGATATAGGGTGTTGCCTTGGAAGGAGGCCATTTTCTCACCTCCTACAAACCAAGACAGTTTCAATGCATCAGCTCTTGGGATGTCTATGAGCAAGCATCCAGATCTGCCATGAAATCTGTCATGGTGACAGAGACAAGTTCAGAAAATAGGTGGAATTGTCTGCTTTCTATTTTTACTTGTGTGTGTTCTTATGTGTTCTTGTGTTTGTGCCTGTGGGCAGAGACCAATGATCAATATTAATGTGCTAGTTAATTACTATCTACCCTATTTTCTGAGTCAGAGTCTACCTTGAACCTGGAATTTGATGATTTGGCTAGATTAGCTTCCTGGCCAGAGGATCTCAGAGATATTTTTGTCCTGCCTACCATGTGCCACAAATACAGGCATACACATCTGTACCTGGTTTCCACATGGGTGCTGGGAATTGACTTTATCAACAAGCACTTTACCGAACAGAACTATCTCCCCAGATCCATTTTTATCCTCAAAGTCTTGGCTGCAAAGAATCTAATGCTTTCTTTCTAACTCCCTACTTCAGTGGGCGGCCCATCCCCATGTGGGTTATAAGAATACGTCTCTGCCTCTGGATCTCTCTAATGGTTTACAGCAAGCTGTAAGGAGACTAGTCTCTCCTCTTGAAGAACAAACATTGCCTTTTCTAATGGAACCTCCCTCATCCAGTATGGTAGAGACTGACAGCTCTTGTCTTTCAGAACCTTCTTTTCACGATGTAGGTGACTTTTTCCATTGCCTGCTGTTACTCCTGTGTAAATATTCCTTAACTTAGGGCTTTGCAGGAAACCAAATTCTACCTGGTTGGATTACCAACAAAGGCTATCACTGGACCTGGACATTTGTCATTGAATTTCACCAATAAAATGGCACTATGAAGCCAGAGTAGCCACATTCATTTTGTGGATATATTTAGAGAAATTTTATTCTCCATGGACGTAGATGAATAAATGTTAAAACGTTTTCAATCACTGGATTGTTTTTAATAATGAGTTGCCCAGAGGGGAAAGGAAGTGGCCCCTTTCCTGGACACACGCATGTGTTCTCTGAATGCACGGCTTTTCTCTGAGCACACCTGCTTTCTAGCCCTTTCTCCTCTGCTTGCTTCTGCCTTTTTATTAACATGACATCTTCATCTGGATACATATTGGTTGTTCATCCGCTGTCTCTTAAGACACTGTACTCTGTGTTCCTCTCTGTTGTCGAGGGTAGCCAGTGGAGAGTGGGTGTGTTTGTAAAGCGCATCTGCCTAAGCCTTCCATTGGTTTTCAGAATCCTCGAGGCCTTGGTTACTTTATAATGGTCCCTGTGAAGAAAATTGGTTTGTTTGAAAACAGGGCAAATATTTTACAAACCAATGAGATGCATTCCAAGCATGGGGAATGAGTATGATTGAAATAAATGATAGTATTAATGCAAAAGTCTATTTTTATTCAGTAAAAACAATTAGGGTAATTAACAAGCAAAGACCGAGTTGACGTTGTAGATTCAAAACTAATGACAGTAAGAACAAAGCTTTTATCTAATTCCAAATCAATGGCATTAATCGTTTCTAAACCCATTATTTCTGAACTCAATACTTTTTAAAAATTAACTTGCAAAATTTTTAAGTCATAAATAAATCTTTTCTGTTTTTAAGCAATAAAGAAAGTTCCTATACTTTGATAGGTCATGACTCCCAATTTGAAAATGAGCCATTTTCTGCAAAATTGTATTGTACCAAAGTCTTCCTTTTGAACCACAGCCTTTTAGCTCCTGGTCCCTTCGGTGCAATGAAACCCTAACAGAAGGATCAATTGGCTGGTCTCTCACAGGTTTTGTTAAGGTAGTTTCCCTGCATTTATTTATAGTTTTTCTGAAAGCTGTGATAAGAATGGTTTGGGACCTGATATTTGGAAAGGAACAAATTAAAAATAAGTTTCTGAAACTATAAAGAATTGCAATTTGCACAGATTAAATGTAGATAAAGATCAAGTGTATATGCAATCTTTCCACTTTTATCTAATGGCCTTCTGAGTAGAAATCTCTCCAGGATTGTCCAGTAAGGTTCCAGGTTTTGAGGTCTGGAATTGCCCTGGACTACTGTCCAGTCTAGAACCCCAGTGAAAACTGGGGCTTTGCTTTAGGGAGGGGGTGTTGGATGTGGAGAAGCCTCTGTGCCCCTCCTCCTGTAGGCATTTCTATTGAGGGTCACATGATCAAACATCCTCCCTGTTGGCAGACTACTGGTAAAAATGGTGAAGTATGACGAGTTGTTATAACAACATTTAGTAACGCAAGTGATTGTTAGTGATAAGCAAAAGAATCTCTTTTAATGTTTGCTAGTATGAAATATTTATACATAGTAGTGGGCTTCAGAAGGGCATTTCTTATGTTTTTCGTATGTTTCTAATGTATTTGGATTATCCTGACCCTTCCATACTCCCTGATAGCTTCTTCTATTCATAGCCTGCTCCCTTCTACTGTGTGTGTGTGTGTGTATGTGTGTGTGTGTGTGTGTGTGTGTGTGTGTGTGTATGTGTGTGTGTGTGTGTGTGTGTGTGTGTGTGTGTGTGTGTTAGGGAGACAGACAGACAGACAGACAGACAGACAGACAGACAGAAACAGAGAGACAGAGAGAGACAGAGACAGAGAGAGACAGAGAGAGACATAGAGAGAGAGACAGAGAGAGAGAGACACAGAGAGAGAGAGAGAGAGAGAGAGAGAGAGAATGGTGGATGTGATTGCAGAGAGGAGCTCTTAGCTCCTCTTAGACCTGGGAGGGGAAGTTAGGCACTGCATCCTAGTGAGAAGAGAGTGCCTGAACTAACTTTTTTCTCAGGGACAAAGAATGTTCTGTGTGACTTATGCTGTTTCTAGAGAAAGATGTTGGCATTGGTCCTACAAAGAGGGTGAGGCAAGCAAGGCCTGGCGATCAGGCTTGGGGAGAAAGGAGAAGATCCCACAGTGCCTGCACTAGACACCGGGCAGTGGTAGGCAACAGAGCAGGTGATCAAGACGGCCAAGGCTGAGTAGCAAAGGACTTGACTCAAGAGTGCTCTGACAGTCTGGGAAACACGTGAAAGGACAAAAAGTCTCCATGGGATACAGAGGCAGGATTGGTGGGATTCTTTGAGGAGAGGTGGGGATAGCTTGAGGGTTTGAATTTTAAGTCTGATTTTTAAAGTCTGGTGTGAAGTAGCTCAGGATTGGGAGGAAGTTCAGAACAGCCATGGCTACAAACAGCTTGCAGGGCCCTGAAGTGAGAAAGGCGTATGCCGAGACAGCCCAACAACTCCTGTTTTCTCTGGCACATCCACATGACATATTGGAAGTTCTAAGAATAGTAGAGAAAAACCTCGAGGTGGACCCCAAGCTGAGCAAGAAATTCGGGCCACAGAGTGGAGATCACTTCAAGCAGGAGCAAGTGACTCTCAGCTAAGCTTACATGATGAGGACTTCAGTTACTCCGTATGTGAGGTTCTGGAGGACAGAGCAGAGCTTGAACATCTCAGGACCTCGTGAAGCCTCTACTCACCAGCTAAAGATACATCCCCAGTATCTCTCCAGCTGCAGGACTCATGGACTAGGTCTCTATGTTCTTCAACTCTTCTCTGGATGTCTCATGAGTCTCCATGGATATCAGAAGGAGAAACAAACCATCCAAGCTAACAGCAATCTACTGCCTGATCTAGGACCAAGTTCAAAAGATTTCACCTTAAGTCTCTCAGACCAAACTTTGCTGTATCGTTTTGTAAAAGACTTCTCATTTAAATGGTGTTTCTCAATGGATTTTCCTTTGAGTATCAAATTAATGGTGAAAAATAATGTTATTACTAAATGAAAAACAGGTACCTTCAGCAGAGAATTCTTCACAGGTTTCTTTTTATTTTTTATTACCTATTTTCCTCAATTACATTTCCAATGCTATCCCAAAAGTCCCCCACACCCCCCCCACTCCCCTACCCACCCATTCCCATTTTTTGGTCCTGGCATTCCCCTGTACTGGGGCATATAAAGTTTGCCTGACCAATGGGCCTCTCTTTCCAGTGGTGGCTGACTAGGCCATCTTTTGATACATATGCAGCAAGAGACAAGAGCTCCGGGGTACTGCTTAGTTCATAATGTTGCACCTACAGGGTTGCAGATCTCTTTAGCTCCTTGAATACTTTCTCTAGCTCCTCCACTGGGGGCTCTGTGATCCATCCAATAGTTGACTGTGAGCATCCACTTCTGTGTTTGCTAGGCCCCGGCCTAGTCTCACAAGAGACAGCTATATCACGGTCCTTGCATCAAACGCTTGCTAGTGTATGCAATGGTGTCATCGTTTGGAGGCTAATTATGGGATGGATCCCTGGATGTGGCAGTCTCTAGATGGTCCATCCTTTTGTCTCAGCTCCAAACTTTGTCTCTGTAACTCCTTCCATGGGTGATTGTTTCCAATTCTAAGAAGGAGCAAAGCGTCCACACTTTGGTCTTCGTTCTTCTTCAGTTTCATGTGTTTTGCAAATTGTACCTTATATCTCGCTATACTAAGTTTCTGGGCTAATATCCACTTATCAGTGAGTACATATCATTTGAGTTCTTTTGTGATTGTGTTACCTCACTCAGGATGATGCCCTCCAGGTCCAACCATTTGCCTAGGAATTTCATAAATTCATTCTTTTTAATAGCTGAGTAGTACTCCATTGTGTAAATGTACCACATTTTTTGTATCCATTCCTCTGTTGAGGGGCATCTGGGTTCTTTCCAGCTTCTGGCTATTATAAATAAGGCTGCTATGAACATAGTGTTAAACATGATAAAAGCAATCTACAGCAAACCAGTAGCCAACATCAAAGTAAATGGTGAGAAGCTTGAAGCAATCCCACTAAAATCAGGGACTAGACAAGGCTGCCCACTTTCTCCCTACCTATTCAACACAGTACTTGAAGTCCTAGCCAGAGCAATTCAACAACAAAAGGAGATCAAGGGGATGCAAATTGGAAAAGATGAAGTCAAAATATCACTTTTTGCAGATGATCTGATAGTATATATAAGTGACCCTAAAAATTCTCCACAGGTTTCTTATAGTGATGATCTGACACTAAACTTAGTTCACAGCCCTAAGCATGATCCAGTGTGCTCTACTCTATTTATAACTTGAAATTCTCTCCTTGTGTATTTGTTGACTTATTTGTATATGTTTGGGACCCATGCCGAGGCCAGAATACAAATTTCAGGAGTCCGTTCCCTCCTTCCACCCTGTGGGATCTGGGATTAAACTCAGGCTTTCAGGTAGCAGGCAGGCCATCACTCTGATACCCACTCAGCACTTGTTTTTTGGGTAAATTCTGGTTTTAATTATTACCTTAAAGTTGATAAAGTTTAATACACAGACATGAGATTACAGTAGTGAAGATTTGGGTCTGTCACTCTGCTGGGTATTTTTAGACATTAAATGGATGTCTTTGTACAGATAGACTCTAGGTAATTGATCATGCAGTTTAAAGATTTGTTTTTATTTTGTTTTGAAAGAGCAGTTGCCCATAGCTATGTGTGTACATGTGTGTATGCAGTGCCAACGGCACCTAAGAGAGAGCGTCAGACACCCTGAAGCCAGAGTTACAGATGAGTCCCCATGTGTAGGCTGGGAACTGAACCCTGGTCCTCTGTAAGAGCTAGCTAGTATCTTAACCACTGAGCCATCTCTCCAACCCCAACCGAACACTTTAATTAGAAGATTGTTCATATTATCTACTTATCCTCTTCTCTGAATTCTCCCCCATTGAGTCTGTTCCTGTAGTAGACAAAGTTCTTGAGAACCAAAAGAATTGACGTCCTCTGAGGTAGGAATTCCTCTTACTTAGCAGCCTAATTAGAAGGATCTTGACTGTTTCCTTGGGGTTTTCCAGGTGGTGCCATGTTCTTATGGAAAGACACTGGCTGCTTTCCCAGTAGATGCTGAGGCCAAGGCTCCACTTCAGTCTGAATGGTCACTTTTCCAGCCACAGGGCCTTCACATCACTATAAAACCCTACTCTTATTAAGCATTGTAATTTTGTGAAGATAGACAATTGCAAAAAAAAAAAAAATACTGTTGCCGGTATCTTATTTCAGCCTCAAACACCTTTTGAAGTAGAAGAGGATGCCTTTTCCACAACCTACAGACACGTGAACTGTCAGGCTCAGGGCTGCAGTCTATGGAGACGTTGCCTAAAAGAAGTAGAAAAAGCAGGGCTCTTCCTTCCCAGTTCCACACAAGAACAGTAGAGGCTGGGATGGTCTAGTTTTCTAATTCTGACTGATGTAAAGGCTGATCATGTTCCATGAGCTTGCCAAATCTTTCAGGACTAATTCAAAAACTAAACTGTGGATGTTTTTCAAGGAATCACAAGCCAAGGTCTTAAATCTGAGAGAGAAGGCACATCTTTATTACTGTATCTTTATACGTAGAATTTCAAATGTCTAGATTTGTTTTTACATGCAGATTATTAAACACTAAATGGAGACTGTGGCAGACTGGCAGGATGGCCTGGTAGAGCTAGCCCTGTGTATACCAAAGCGTGGTGAGGCCGTAATTGTGGAGATAATCAATGGGCTACAATGGGTGGCTCACATCCATTCATAAAATCCAACCTTTAAGTTTTGCACTAGCACATAAAATATTCATATTTATGAAAACTTGTATCTCCCTCTTTCAGAGATGCCTCAGAGTGAATTAATGCAGATACCTACGATCATCAACCAATGGAATACCTATAGTTCTGTCTTCACAAATCATGGAGAACACTCAGCCCATAACTACATAATGAAGTTATCTCCTATAGGATTAAATTACTAACGATAAGGAGAAGGTGAATTTTTAAAAAATGGCTGCCTGTTACCTATCATTGGTAAAAGTGTGTGTACCCAAATGAGCTTCCTACTCTCTAATTTTTAATTTCATTTATCCCTTTAAAATACCACTTATTGACAGCTGTGGCAACATTTTACTCCCCATTAAGAACTAACCTTATTGAGCTGGAAGTCTCATCCCTCCATGTTTGTTAATACAATTTTAGAAGAATCCTCCTATTCTGATTGGTCACCACTCGGTGGGTTTCAATGTGATGGACGGTACATCATTGGCTTCTCAGCCCCATAGGGACGGTACATCTGTGGTTGCCCAGCCCCGTGGGGTTGGTGCAGGGCAGACCCACTCAGGCTTCCTTTGAACACAGAAATGAAAATCAATAAACAATTTGAACTTCTTCGAGGGGAATTTTTCTCCTCTAATGAATATACAAGCTTGGTTACAGCTTAATTCAGAGACTGAATTTACTCAGTGTTTTACCTTCACCATAAGCATGACAAACAGATGTGCCCATGACACATCCCACAGGGAGACTTAATGAGCTGTTGTTGTTGTTGTTGTTGTTTTGTTTGTTTGTTAAAGCATGCTCTCCTATCCCAAGCCACACAAAAATGAGAAGACAGTTCTAATTATATTTAGTTGAGGTAGAGCATTATGGGGGGGGGGTTCCAGTAAGTACCAGTGATAGGATTTGTCTACAGACACTGAGTTTTAAAGAAAATAAAACACCCAGGTCATTAAGAACAATGAAAAAAATAATAACTAAGTCAAACCACACGAGAATGTTGTGATTTTGTGTGTACATGTACACCTGTGCATGCCCATGGGGGAGAAGGAGTATATTTGCTATATTCTTCTATCGTTCTTGACCTTGAGATAGGTCTCTCAATGAACGTGAAGTTAGCCTAGTATCCAGAAATCCCAAGTGGTCCTGTTGTCTGCCGTAACTGTGAGGTTAAAGATGGCATGTGAGATGTCCAGGTTTTTTACATGGGTTCTAAGGACTTCAGCTCAGGTCCCCAGGCTTGGGTAGCAGGAGACAGTGACATCATACAAGCCTCTGTGTCAGAACTCATCCCACCCAAAGCCTTGCTGTTTCGTTCACTCCAATACATAGTATCAGGGCTGAGATGGCTCAGTGGTAAGGGTGCTTGCCTTTGAAGTCCTGAGCCTCTTGTTCCCATCTCCTTGGAGCTGGATGAGGGTATGCATCAACACACACTGCTACACAGTGCTGGAGCTCAAACCCAGGTCACTATGCACGCTAGACAGGCACTCTATAGAGGAAGCTCCATCACCAGCCCCCAACTCAACTTTTAAAAGAGAATAGTTATTTATTTATTTACTTATTTATTTATTTATTCTCTCTCTGTCTCTCCTTATGTCTCTCGCTCTGGCTCTCCATCTCTTAGTGTCTCTGTCTCTCTCTCTCTGTGTCTCTGTCTCTCTTTCTCTCTCTCTCTCTCTCTCTCTCTGTGTGTGTGTGTGTGTGTGTGTGTGTGTGTGTGTGTGTGTGCGCTCTCTCTCTCTCTCTCTCTCTCTCTCTCTCTCTCTCTGTGTGTGTGTGTGTGTGTGTGTGTGTGTGTGTGTGAGCACGTGCATGTGCCAGTGTGCATTGATGTGCACCCTGTGGGTGTAGGAGCTTACCAAGACAGTGTCAGATCTTCTGGAACTGGAGTTACAGGAAAGTATGAGCTACCTGATGTGGGTGCTGGCAACTGAACTCAGGTCCTGTGGAAGAGCAGCAAATGCTCTTAACTGCTCAACCTGTTTTTCAGCCTCCTGCTCCCAACTCACATTTGACAAGTTGGATATTGTGAAAGAGGTGGCAGACCTCTGTCTGAGACCATAAATGGCAATGAGACTTTCTCTCTCTCTGATAGAAAATCACTTGCTGTGTCACGGTGATAGCCAGGCAACCTTACCCGGGTGTCCTTGAGTTACAGAATAGTTTTCCTGCCTATAGCTGGAGCCATCTTGGCCCATGGGACTGAGACCCTTGGAAGTAGATCCTGGGACTTTGGCTTGTCTTTCCTCTACAGCCTCAGTCCCTCAGTTAACTTTAACCTCAGGAAATTCCTGAGACTAGAACCACCTGGCTTAGCCTTTCCTAAATTCAGAACTGCCTCATATGGGAGATAATAGTCATTTGCTCTAACCCATTACCTGGGGACAACTTACTATGTTGCAACTCTATCAATTCCAGAAATCAGCTTCATCTCCCATTGCTTTTCGGGCTGTAAACTCTTAGCATGGATCAACCAATAAGCTATCTAACCAATCATTCAACCAAAGGAGTGTGTGTTCACTACTTTATACTCTATTTTTTCCCATTTTTTTAATTAGGTATTTAGCTCATTTATATTTCCAATGCTATACCAAAAGTCCCCCATACCCACCCCCCCACTCCCCTACCCACCCACTCCCCCTTTTTGGCCCTGGCGTTCCCCTGTACTGGGGCATATAAAGTTTGCAAGTCTAATGGGCCTCTCTTTCCACTGATGGCCGACTAGGCCAACTTCTGATACATATGCAGCTAGAGACACGAGCTCCGGGGGACACTCATTATTTCATATTGTTCTTCCAACTATAGGGTTGCAGATCCCTTTAGCTCCTTGGATACTTTCTCTAGCTCCTCCATTGGGGGCCCTGTGATCCATTCAATAGCTGACTGTGAGCAACCACTTCTGTGTTTGCTAGGCCCCGGCATAGTCTCACAAGAGACAGCTATATCTGGGTCCTTTCAGCAAAATCTTGTTCGTGTATGCAATGGTGTCAGCGTTTGGAAGCTGATCATGGGATGGATCTCTGGATACTCTAAAACCCATCAAAATCTCACACTTCCTCTATTTCTCATTTTCTGTTGCTTACACTGATCCTATCTTGACTTATTTCTCTTCAATTTCTGATTCTTTCAGTTGGCAACATATTCTTTAGCACATAATCTTGCTTTAATTGGCTTAGATGTGTTGTATCTGGCAATTTTCCCAAAGGAAAAGGTGCTTCATATCTTAAATATTCAAAAATATTTCTAAAGGCATTTTTGGGTTCAATACATCTTAATTAATTGAAGGAGTAATCGTTCCCTGAAATTGCTTGACTCCCAGCAAAGTTAGATAAATGGCTATTTGCTTTGGACCAAATGCTGTATTAGAGTTCCAGGCTGAGGTCTGTTTCTCTCAGCTGTGCCTCCCCATGTTGGTTACCACTTCAACAAACTTCTCTGAAAGGGACTAGAGAGTAAATATCGTGTATTTCCTGGGCATTTGCATCTACTCAACTTGAAATGTGGTTGTCAAAATAAAACCTTATTTACAAAAGCAAATGTCGAGACAGTTTGTGTCCAAAAGTGCTTGTTTGCAGCCATGGTTTGATATTTCCCAACATTTCTATATCAGAGGAATAAACTGGAAAGTGTTTTAATATAAACACCCACCCACAGCTGTGCTTTCAGCTTACAGTTGGAGAAACTGGATAAACTCAATTAAAAGAACCAGGTTTTTTGTTCCCCTAGAACAAGGACTGCTTTCACAGAGCTGTGAGAGAAGTCTCTCTCTCTCTCTCTCTCTCTCTCTCTCTCTCTCTCTCTCTCTCTCTCTCTCTCCCTTCCTCCCACCTTCTTTCCCTCCCTCTCTTTCTCCTATGATAGTTTAGAACGTGCAGTGTAGCCAAGGTTGCTTTGAACTCTCTTGAGTGCCCTGTATGTGTGCCTAGTTTAAAAATAAAATTTGTTAATAGTTAGGGTTTCTATGATAAAGCAAGACTGCAGGCCTCACCCAAAGACTGTTCTATCTCTCAGAACATGCAGCCATACCTCTTATGGTAGAGAAGACAAGCAATGGATGACAGTCACTTCTTCACTTCCTTTATTGAAAGTCAATGTCACCAGAAAGGCATAGGATTCACTCCTTTGCTCTGGACCTTGAAGAATGCAGTCACTTTACTCTTCTGGACAATATATAATCTTAGGAAGATGGTTTCTTTACAAAATAAAACTTATGAAAGTATAGAATTTAGAGACACAATATGAAATAAGATGTATATAGCAGAAACACCCGAGTAAGTATATATAAACACCTACAACTCCTTAACTATTTATTCTTTGTGGTGAGGATATTCCTTGTATGTTCTTGGAAACATATAGCACATTGTTCTCTAACTTTAGGTTGGTAGCCTGTAAGTCTGATAACCTGGGGTTGGAGAAGTGACAGATCAAAAGAAAATGCAGCTCTTCCAGAAGACCAGAGCTGGGTTCCCAGCACCCATGCCAGTTGGTTCCCAACCTTCTGTAGCTCCAGAGCCAAGATACCAACACCTCTGGCCTCTGTGAACACCAGAACACATAAACACTCATCCACATTCAGACACAGACTCAAATGACTAAACAGAAAATAATCTGCAACCCTATAGGTGGAACAACATTATGAACTAACCAGTACCCCGGAGCTCTTGACTCTAGCTGCATATGTATCAAAAGATGGCCTAGTCGGCCATCACTGGAAAGAGAGGCCCATTGGACACGCAAACTGTATATGCCCCAGTACAGGGGAACGCCAGGGCCAAAAAAATGGGAGTGGGTGGGTAGGGAAGTGGGGGGGTGGGTATGGGGGACTTTTGGGATAGCATTGGAAATGTAATTGAGGAAAATATGTAATAAAAAATATTAAAAAAAGAAACACAATGACATTTATAGACAAACACAATGTTGTAGTAAGAACAATGGCATTTGTAGATGACAAATGGATGGATCTAGAGGATATCATCCTAAGTGAGGTAACCCAATCACAAAAGGACACCCACTTACTGATAAGTGGATATTAGCCCAGAAGCTCAGAATACCCAAGATACCCAAGAATTTGCAAAACACATGAAACTCAAGAAGGAAGACCAAAGTGTGGATACTTTGAAGGGGGAAAAAACACCCATGGAAGGAGTTACAGAGACAAAGTGTGGAGCAGAGACTGAAGGAATGACCATCCAGAAACGGCCCCACCTGGGGATCCAATCCATATGCAATCACCAAACCCAGACACTTTTATGGATGCCAACAAGTGCTTACTGACCAAAACCTGTTATAGCTGTCTCTGGAGAGGCTCTGCCAGTGCCTGACAAATACAGAAGTGGATGCTCACAACCTACCATTGGACTGAGCACAGGGTCCCCAATGAAGGAGCTAGAGAAAGGACCCAAGGAGCTAAAGGGGTTTGCAGCCCCATAGGAGGAACAACAATATGAACTAACCAGTACCCCCAGAGATACCAGGGACTAAATCACTAACTAAAGAGCATACATGTTGGGACTCATGGCTCCAGCTGCATATGTAGCAGAGGGTGGCCTAGTTGGCCATCAATGGGAGGAAAGGCCCTTGGTACTGTGGCAGCTCTATGCCCCAGTATAGGAGAATGCCAGGGCCAGGAAGCAGGAGTGGGTGGGATGGTGAGCAGGGGGAGGGGATAGGGGATTTTCAGAGGAAATACTAGAAAAGGGGATAACATTTGAAATGTAAATGAATAAACTATATAATCAAAAAAGAAGGAAAAAGAAAATGTCATAGTAAGACCTATTTTTTGGACACCAAGACAATTTTCATTTAAAAATATGGTAAAAGTCTAGACAGGCTGATGCCTGGCCTGCACTAGAGTGTCATCCAGATGGTCCAGCTACTGAAAGCACAACCAAAGTTGCAGCTTTTCCATGTATGAACTTCCTGTGTGAGCTCAGGTTCATGTTGAAGCAGAAAAGTAACCCTCACATTAGCCCCAGTTCTGCCCACAAGTTTTTGGCTAGAAGCACCATAGAAGTTCATATGGAAAGGGTGGCTCTTGATAATACAGTTATTTTAGACCAACAGGCCATCTGCTTGGCAGATTAAGTCCAGTAGACAGTGCTAACCTGAGAACATCAGATTGGATACGTGATTTAAAAGTTTTTACACTCCTTGCTCTCATCTGTCTGCTAGATACAAACAAAAGTGGAAGTATACGGGATATCCTAGCCATCAGCACAATATATCACAGGCAACAACCTAAGAATCGCTTCTGAAATAATGGTGTGATACGGGCTGAGGACTATGAGACCTCTTGCCTCAATGACATCATGGTCTACCATCTGAGATGAACCTGATGTTCCAGGCTTAGCAAAAGTGCAGTTGAAGACACTTTGTAAGACAGAGTAGACAATCTTAGTAGACAATGCATCTACTGAGACAAAGGGTAAGGTATGTTACCGGGCCTCCACAATTAAATGACCCATATTCATGAACTATAGGATGAGCAACATTGCAACACCACCTGCCTCTACTGAACGTCATGGTTTAAGCATCAGTTCTAACACACATATGCACAGGCCATCATCTAGCAGAGTAGCTGAGTTTGAGTTAATGCTTAACTATCTGTGTGTTATATTTTAAGCTCTGCTGTAATGAGATGAATAAATATTGATTGGCTTAAGTGAAATATGGAACCAGTTCAAGTGCTGACGTGCATGTGTGTACCACTTTAGGAAGGAAAATAAGATTGATTCAGTTTACCGGGACTGACTGGTGTCCAGTCTGTTCTTCTCATTTGGTACGTCTGTCTCTTAGAAAACTGCAGCCAGCTGTTTTATGCAGGTTCATTATCTCTGACCCTCGACAATGAACATCTTCTATTCTGTGTTGTTTGTATAGCTTTTTCCCCCTCAGAACTGTCTTGAAATATAGCTGCTCCAACTATAAGTTTTTAATCTATGAGATTTGTACACTTTAAGGTTGTTAAATTAATCATGTTTTTAAAAACTGTTGGCTTCTAACTGGTAAAATATTTTTACTTATTTATGAGATATAGTGCTGTAATTAAATACATATATATATATACATATGTATGTATATATATGTATACACACACACACACACACACACACACACACACACACACACACACATATATAATATGATCAAACCAGGGTAATTATCATTCCCATTTTCCCTTGTTTTATCACATCAAGAGGCATTGGGAGCCTTAAACTCGTTTCCCTTAGTTACTCCCGACTATGACTATAGGAAGTTATCATATATTATCATTTTGCTCCTGTGCTATGTCTCATAGGAACTACTTTGCACCTCTAACTTGTTTTTGAGCCCCATTATTGCCCTCTCGCCAGTCTTCCCATGGACACCTGTCATACTCCTCCATGTGGTCAGTGGTTTGGACTTCCCCCAAAGAGTAAGAGCTTGGGTGTTGTCTTCCCATGCCTAGTTTATCTCACCTAACATGATGTCCTCCATAGAAACACTGGATTTTCATATTCACTTTTCCAGCAATAGACATGTCACTTGCGTTGAATTCTTGGCCGTGGCGAATGCACCACGCCGAGCACAGCAGTGCAGGTACTTGATATGGTGCTTTCATAGTCTTTGCATCTGTGCCCAGTGGTGGAATCAATGGCCCATATGCTGGTTCCACATGAGTTCCCTATTTTTTTCTAGTTCTGCAAAAAACGCCATTGATATTTCCATGGAAATTTCCTTAAATCTGAGGATAATTGTAGTTCATATGGACAGCTTAACCATATTAACTTTTGTAATCTATGAGCCAACAATTTTTTTGCATAAATTCTTCCATTGGCACTAGTTATTACAGAAACTTTTTCATCCACGTGAGTAAATTTTTTCTAAATAGATCTCTTCGGTAGCTATTCTGATTTCATTTTAGTTTATTATCATTATATAATTATTTTAAATTTTGTATATAATGATTTGAATCATAAAGCATTACATTTCTCCATCAGTTCTATCAACTTCTGAAGGTGTCTTTATACTTTTTTACATCTGAAATTGTATCTACTGCAAATAAAAACAATTTAACATCCTTGTTTTCTATTTTGATCACACACACACTCTTTCTTCTTCTTTCTTCTTTCTTCTTTCTTCTTTCTTCTTTCTTCTTCTTCTTCTTCTTCTTCTTCTTCTTCTTCTTCTTCTTCTTCTTCTTCTCCTCCTCCTCCTCCTCCTCCTCTTCCTCCTCCTCCTCTTCCTCCTCCTCCTCCTCCTCCTGCTCCTCCTCCTTCTCCTCCTCCTCCTCCTCCTCCTCCTCCTCCTCCTCTTCCTCCTCCTCCTCTTCCTCTTCCTCCTCCTCCTCCTCCTCCTCCTCCTCCTCCTCCTCCTCCTCCTCCTCCTCCTCCTCCTCCTTTTCTTATAGAATTACTCTGGCTGAGTAATTCTTCCAATACTGTTGACCAAGTGTGGTGAATGCTGGTCTCCTTGTTGTATTCTATAACTGAAGAGTACATCCATTTGGATTTGGCTCTTTAGCATGGTGTCTGTAGGGTTGCTGCATATAGCCTTTACTGTGTTAACGGAGAATCCCTTCCATACTCAAACTGTGGTCTCCTCATTGCAAAGAACTGAATGTGTATGCTGTATCAACTGGGCTAGTCACGTTTCTGTTTAATCTATTGATGGGATGTGTTATGTATATTTATTTGCATACACAGGGTAATCTTTGGATAAGCCCCAATTGGTCATGATGTAGTCTTTCTGAGTGATGTTGGATTATGTTTGATACTGTTTCATTGACAATTTTCTGTAGTATACACACACACACACATACACACACACACCAAGGAATGAAAGGAGGAAGAAATGGCATTCACAATGGATATGTACTGAGTATTGAGTGCAAAACTATACACCAGTGAGCTAGTCAGCGAATCTTAGAGAACTTTGATACACAGTTAAAGTACAAACATTTATGTAAACCTAGACTTATCTCAGTAAGATTTATAGATCTATATTCCCAAACAGTATGAAGCCACTGCTGTATTCATGGTAGAAATATTCCTAACTGAAGCTGGAAGGATCAATGTTGCTTTCTTGGTCATATACCAAGAAACAGATTGATCTCTTTTAAAAACAAAACAATACAACACTCTAGACATCTCAGCAATACTACTGCTCCAGGAAACATGCTTGTATTTCAAGGACAAAAAGTAATTTTAATTTAATGAATCTCTCCAGTTTGCTGAGTCCATCTGAGAGTGAAAGTCTTTGGGGAAAGCCTGAAAATGAGCCTAACCGTGCATTGGGCGTCTTTTCCTTTAGAGTGAAGTTAAGGTGCCAGGAACACGTGATCAAAAGTTCTCAGGCTTCCCTAGCCACTGAGTTTGTCAGCCAAGATCACCCCTTTGATGATGATGAAGAAGAATATAGTCATTTGTCTTAGAAATTTTAGAACAAAAGCCCTTCCCTTCTTCGCCTTTTGACCATTTCTGTATTTCTCTCTTGGTCCTATTTGTTGACAATGAACCTGAACAGTGACACATACTGTGCCATGATATTGAAGGAACCCAGAGCTCTATGGGGACTTAGCAGGGTTTGCTGGGGAGTGGGGGTATTATATGATACCACACGCTCACAAGCAGTGACTAGAAGGGACCTCAACTCATAATCTCTAATGTATGAGCTCACACATCAGCTTTGTGTCCTCTGGACTTCCTGTTAAGTCATCAGTAGCATATTGTGTGATGTAGATGGTCATGGTAACTGTTGGCTAGGAAGAACTGGGAAAGTCACACAACGTGAATAGACATAAACACAGTATCAATTGTAATGGAATTTTCTTCCTGGAGACTGGAAGAAGCTTGCAATATTTTATTGCCTGTTCCCAAGATGCCAGCAGACATCACGAGATCAATAAAATTTCCTAAGATTCAATGAGCCAAACTGGGCTGTCTCTCCAGTACATTACCCTGGATTCCAGAGAGGCTGTGGTGCTGAGCCGGGGGTCCTGGTACCACTAACTGCCATTTACTTAAGATAATAAGTGATCTGTGAACATCGTCATTCAAGACCAACAAAAAGTGACAGCAGAATGACGAAGCAGGCCTTCCTTCTTCAGTAAAGAAGAAGTAAAATGTGAGGTGCCTGGCATTGCTGTGACATGTCACAGTCAACCTAAGGCTTAAAGCCTCAGCCTTTGTTTCTTAAGTGACCAGAAAAACACCCCGAACTGTGGTAGCACAATCAAGGCAACTGTCAGCATGATGTTTCATCTTGCTTGTCAGCTTGATTAGATCTGGAATCAACTGAGAAACTGGCTCTGCAGAGGATGGGGGAGGCATTTCCTAGGAGAGCTGGCTGAAGTATAAAGTGGAGGGTTCCTTGTGGTGGTGACCCAGTATAAAGAGATCCAGATGAAAAGCTGTGGAGTTTTGTCTGACCGTCACCCACTGCTAGTGATCAGACCCAGGTGGCTGCTGCTATTGTCCCCTGGCATCAGAACCACATGGGCTGAGGGACAGTACATCTCTAGGCATCCTTCAGGCCTTCAGCACCAGACTGTGACCACTGAGGCACCAGGTGCTGTGGATTAAACAGCTATTGGGTTCTCAGCCCTTCTACTGTGTAGAAATCTGTTACTGGACTTACAGTACAAGCCAGCCTAGTAAATCCCCTTTGTGTTATCTATCTATCTATCTATCTATCTATCTATCTGTCTGTCTGTCTGTCTGTCTGTCTGTCTGTCTGTCTATCACTTGTGGATGTCTAGAGAGCCCTGGTTAACACAGTACCTTCTTTCATCTTAAAAAGTAGATATAGGTTCAGCAAGATGGTTCAGCAGTTAAAGGCACTTGTTGCAAAATCGGAGGATGTGAATTCTCTGGAACCCATATGGTTGAAGGAGACAAACAAGTTCCATGTCTCTGGACACCACCCCCACCACAACACAGCAAACAACCCAATGTAAGATCTGAAATAATAGAGCAGCTAAATTCAGAGGTTTAATTTTAAATGGTAGATTCTATTTGGCTCCTCTAATACCCATCAGCACAGTTTTCCAGGTTCCATGCTAGCTGTGAGGAGCACAGATGCACCTGAGCTCCATAACTTTCTTCGTGTGCCCATCTTCAACTAGAAGCAACACCCACCGTCACCTCTGCACTTGTCTGGCACTCACAGGTGGAGCCAATGAAAGGACTCCTGCAGGGGGCGGGTGGCGGGGGGGGGGGAAGATTAACAAATTGAATCTGGAACAATGCTGTGGAAAAGAACCAAGATGCAGAGCTGAGTCTTCTGGCTTCATTGCTAAATCATGAAACCCCAGGCACTGGTGGCCCTGCCATTGGAACCCACGGGGTATAGCTACTCGTGACCATCAGAGGATTAATGGTGCATTTAAATTGGTCTCACCAGAGCTTATGCGTGCACTGAGCCATGCTAGAGGCCCAGCTACATGTGACCTGCTGGCAAACTCCAAAATCCCACTGATTGCTACCGATGAGGGGGTTGATAACAATGATGTGGAGGCAGGAAGCCACCTCAGGCATCTGAACTCCCAGAGGGCCTTGTTCTCAGGAGGCCAGCAGCTACTGTTGCATAAAATCTGTGCGAGCCAATCATCCTGTCCCTTGGCCAGATGCAGGCTGGGAGTATGCACTTTGGTTCACTGCGCTCCACCGTGCAAGGAAGGAATTCATCACTGTAGTGAGGCAGGTGGGGGTGGGAGTGGGGGTGGGTTGGGGGGAGGGATTCTGTGCTACACACGCATGCATGCACGCATGCACACAGAATGTCTCCTAGATGTCAGGGTGAACAGTAGATAGTTTAGCCCAGTTGGCAGCCTGCTTGAAAGAGGCCCATCAATACATACCTGATCAGCTCAGCTTAGTGACAATAAGAGAAAGACTCATGCTAGGCCCCTGTGTCTGTGTCATCTTAAGTGGATTAACCACAGCTTCTCTTGTGGAAGAGAAAAAGAGCCTTGTCACACTGAGGTTTCTTGCCTAGAGGATAATGGTACAGGCCGAGGCCCATTCGTGGTGACCACAGTTCATTTAATCTTGATGAGAAATGGCCTATCCAAAGCAGATCTCAATGAGGAAAAATATGCCCATGGCAGCCAGTCAGTGTACAGTGTGTACACTGTAAAGAAAGCTACCGCCAGCTACCCTGAGTACCAGCTTCGAGAGCGTGGAGGTCAGGGTACTTGGAAAACCTTCATTATTTGGAATAATAGCATCCATGTGACACATAGTTCAGGTCTTGGCTTTGCTTGGATTTCCATTGTTTCTCTCCCTTGTGTTATTCTCCCCATCTCCACCTCTGCCACCAAGTGTATAGAGTTGTTAGAAGGTGAGAAATAGTAATAGAAAATCACAACAACAATAACTATAGTAACAGACTATGCTTGCTTTCATTAAACATTGAGGATAAGGGAGTTACAAATACCACTCAACTCATCATATACAAAGATGAGAAATTAAGTCTTAGAAAACGTTCCTGAGACCAAAATCATGTACCAGGGGGATGGGGGACAAGTGTCCACTTGAGTATTTCTCTATACGCAGGACATGTAACTTTGAAGAGAGGGGAAGAAAGAAGGAGGTAGGAGACGTGTGGAGGGAGGGACAGAGAGAAAGAGAGAGAGACAGAGAGAGTTATAGACAGAGACAGAGAGAGAGGAGAGAGGGGCAGGGAAGGAGAGAGGCATACACAGAGACAGAGAGAGACAGAGAAGAGAGAAACAGAGAGACTGAGAGATACACAGAGAGAGATAGAAACACAGAGAGAGAGAGGAAGAGAGAGAGTCTGAGACTTCAATAAAACCAAAACAAAGGCAGTGATTGACATAGTCACATGACTAGTGTCTCCTTGCTGGTCCTTTGAATTTATTAAACTGCAAAGTTTCCTTCTCGTGGTTGTGGAAGTGGTGGAACATGCTTCTCTGTTGTGGGGAGGTCATCTTGTGACTGCCTCGCTGTGCTCAGCACCCTGCCTTCTACTGGCTCAGTATTCTTCCCCACTTTTCTGTTCACTGCCCCATTGCACCCAGACCATGGGAATGGTGAGCTTTCATCCATGTGACAGAACCTGTGGTTAAATCCCTACTTTGGAGTTTCTGTCACCTGAGATACAGACAGCTCAGGATTTTTCTATAAAACATGATCTTCAAAGTCCACAAGCAAATGGTTGCAAGTGGAAGGGATGACCCTTCTGAACAAAAATTTTCATAACAGTTCTTTGCAAAAACCATCAGCTTGTTAAATATCTTTTTAATTAAAAACTACTTTCCAGCTAGGATCATTGCTCCATATTCTTATGACAAAAATATACAATCCTTGGTGATTGGCAGGGAGTTTGTTTGGTTGTTTATTTTTGAGACAGTCCTGGCTATCTGTGTAGCCCTGGCTGTCCTGGAACTTACTTTGTAGACCTGGCTGGCCTCGAACTCAGAGATCTGTCTGCCTCTGCCTCCTGAGTGCTGAGATTAAAGACGTATGCCACCATTGCCCTGCTCATAATCATTTTTTTAAAGATGTACATTTTTTTAAAGAAATCTTCCTCAACTTTAATAGTTAATAATAATAGTCCATTGGGGTTGGTCTGATGCTGCTATCTACTGAATGCTAAATCCTGGCCCCAAAGACTGAAGGCAGTCTAGACCGAGGACATTCTCGTGCATATCAAATGATGTTGTGTAAACTTTCCTCACCAGCATTCCCTAACTGGTTAAATAAAAGTGGATGCTAGCCAATTAATTACTGGGAATAATAGAGGTAGGTGGGACTTCATTTAGGGGTGAGGGAGAGGGGAAAGAAGAGGGAGAGGGGAGAGGGAGAGGGAGAAAAGAAGGTGGAGAACCAGGAAAGGCCTGATGGAGCAAATCCAACACAGACAGGACAACTATTCACAAGTGTAGAAAACCAGTTTAAGGGCAATCACCCAATAATTGTGCTCACTAAATAAATCAATAGGACTCTGTCTCAATTATTGGGGGGCTGGCTGGGTCATAATAAGAACTAATAGAGTTATTAAATATCCAACAACAATAGTCTTACCCTTTGGTTTCCTAAAATTACTCCATTAGTTAGTTTTTCATGTATTCTACCAGATAAAAGGTTTTCTTTCTTTCTTAAAACATGTATTCCTGTATTCACTTTACAACCCAATATCAGCTCTCCCTCTCCTCTCAGTACCCCACACAAGTCCTCCCCCCATCCCACCTTCCTCTTCTCTTTTGAGAAGGAGAAGCCTCCCTCTGGGTCTCACCCACCTCACACACTACCCCTTCCCACTCATCAAGTCACTGTGGGACTAGGCACATCCTCTCCCACTCAGCCCAGACAAGGTGGTCCTTTTAGGGGCTCAGGATCCACTGACAAGCAGGTAAGAGGATCAGGGACAGCCCCTGCTCCAGTTGTTAGGGGACCTGCATGAAGACCAAGCTGCTCATCTGCCTCATATGTGCAGGGGACCTAGATCCGGCCCATGCTTGCTCTTTGGTTGGTGATTCAATCTCTGGGAGCCCACAAGGGTCCAGGTTAGTTGATTCTGTTGGTCTTCCTATAAAGTCCCTGTCCTCTTCCGGTCCCTCAGTCCTTCTCCTAACCATAAGGCTCCCTGAGCTCCATCTAATACTTGGGTGAGAATCTCGTTATCTTTCCATTGGTGGCTGGTGTAGCCTCTCAGGGGACAGTTATGCTAGGTTCCTGTCTGCAAGCTTAACAGTGTATCATGAATAGTTTCAAGAATTGGTTCTTGCCTGTGAAATGGGTTGCAATGTGGGACAGTCATTGGTGGGCCATTCCCTCAGCCCCTGCTCTATCTTTGTCCCTACATATCTTGTAGGCAGAACACATTTTGCGTGGAAGGTTTTGGAGGTGGCTTACTGTTTTTGTCCCTCCACTGAGAGTTGTGTCTGTCCACAGGAAGTGACCACTTCAGGATTCATATCCCTCACTGCTAGGAGTCTCAGCTAGGGTCACACACAGACTTCTAGGGCCTCTCCCCATCCCAGGTCTCTGTACATCCTAGAGATTGCCCCCTCTCCCCTGCTCCCTGCTCTCCCTAGATATGACTCCCTCCCCAGCCTACTCCCCTCCCCTCTTCCACCCAATTCCTCCCTCCCTTGACCTATCTCATATTTATGTTTTTGTTTCCCCTTCTGAGAAAGATTCAACTCTCCTCCTTTAGGCCCTCCTTGTTATTTGGCTCCATTAGATCTGTTGATTATAGCATGGTTGTCCTGTACTTTATAGCTAACATCCACTTATAGATGAGTAAGTACCACGCATGTCCTTTTGGGTTTGGGTTACCTCACTCAAGATGATATTTTCTAGTTCTACCCATTTGCCTGTGAAATTCATGATGTCCTTTAAGAAACGGCTGAATATTATTCCATTGTGTAGATATCCCACACTTTCTGTATCCATTCTTCAGTTGAGGGATTTCTGGGTTGTTTCCAGTTTCTAGCTATTACAAGTAAATCTGCTATGACCATAGCTGAGCAAGTGTCCTTGTGGGAAGATGGAGCATCTTTTGGGTATATGTCCAGGAGTGGTAAAGCTGGGTCTTGAGGTAGAACTATTCCCAATCATCTGAGAAACCATCAAATTGATTTCCCAAGTGGTTATACAAGTTTGCATTCCCACCAGCAGTGGAGGGAATTGCTCTACATCCTTGACAGCATCTAATATCCTTTGATTTTTTTTTTATTTTAGCCATCCTGATGGGTGTGAGGTAGAATTTCAGAGACATTTTAATTTGCATTTCCCTGATGACCAAGGGCATTGAACATTTCTTTAGGTCCACTTGAGATTCCTCTGTTGAGAATTTTCTGCTTAGCTTTGTAACCCAGTTTTTAATTTGGTTATTTGGATTGTTGGCGTCTAACTTCTTGAGGGGATATATATATATATAAAATATTAACCCTCTGTTGGATGTAGGGTTAGTTAGAACTTTTCCAGATCTGTAGGCTGCCACATTGTCCTAATGACAGTGTCTTTTGACTTACAGAAGCTTTTCAGTTTCATGAGGTCCCATTTATTAATTATTGACCCTAGTGCCTTTGGTGTTCAGCTCAGTTGTCTCCTCTACCAAAATGTTCAAGGCTAATCCTCACTTTCTATTCTACTAGCTTTAGTGTATCTGGTTTTATCTTAAGTTCTTTGATCCATTTGAACTTGAGCTTTGTACCGGGTGATAAGTATGGAACTATTTGCATTCTTGTACAGCCTGTTAGCCCAGCACCATTTGTGGAAAATGCTCTCCCCTTTCCATTGTGGAGTTTTGGCTTCTTTGTGAAAAAAGCAAGTGTCCATAGGTGTGTAGGTTTATTTCTGGTTCTTTTATTTGATTCCATTGGCCTTCCTGTCTGTTTCTATATCATGCATCTTTTATAACATTTGCTCTGTAGCACAGCTTTAGGTCAGGGACGGTGAATCCTCCAGGAGTTCTTTTACTCCTCAGGATCATGTTAGCTATCCTGGGTTTCTTGTTTTTCTAAACAAAGTTGAGAATTTTTCCTTCAAGATCTGTGAAGAATTGTGTTCCAAAAATTGTGGACTTTTGATAGGGATTTCATTGAATTTGTAGAATTTCCTTTGGTAAGATGGCCATTTTCACTGTTAATCCAACTGATCCATGAGCAAGGGAGATCTTTCTATCTTCTGATATATTTCTCAATTTCTTTCTTCAGAGACTTGGAGTTCTTGCAATAAAGGTATTTCACTTGCTTGGTTAGAGTTACACCAAAGTATTTTATGTTATTTGTGGTTATTATGAAAGGTCCTGTTCCCCTAATTTCTTTCTCAGTCCATTTATTGCTTATATAGAGGACAGCTAGTGATTTGAGTTAATTTTGTATCCAGCCACTTTGTTGAAGGTGTTTATCAGCTGTAAGAATTCTCTGGTAGAATTTTTGAGGTCCCTTATGGAAATTATCATATCAACTGTGAATGGCAATACTTTGACTTCTTCCTTTTCAATTTGTACCCCTTTGATCTAGCTTACTTGTTTTAATGCTCCAGCTAGAACTTCAAGAACTGTATTGAAGAGATAGAGAGCGGAGAGCCTTGTCTTGATTTTAGTGGAAATGCTTTAAGTTTCTCTCCATTTAATTTGATGTTGGCTATTGGCTTGATGTATATTTCCTTTATTGTGTTTAGGTATACATCCCGTATCCCTGTTATCTCTAAGACTTTTATCATGAAGAGGTGTCGGATTTTGTCAAATGTTTTTTCAGCATCTAGTGAGATGATCATGTAGTCTTTTTTTCTTTCAGTTTATTTATATGGTGGATTTCATTGATTGATTTTCATATATTGAAACACTCCTATATCCCTGTGATGATGCCTACTTGATAATGGTGGATGATGTCTTTGATATGTTCTTGGATTCAGTTTGTGAGTATTTTATTGGGTATTTTGCATCAATGTTCATAAAAGAAATCAATCTGAAGTTCTCTATCCTTTTGAGTCTTTGTGTGGTTTAATCATCAGGGTGACTGTGGCCTTACAGAATGATTTTGGCAGTGTTCCTTCTGTTTCTATTTTATGGAATAGTTAGAGGAGTACTGGCATTAGCTTTTCTTTGAAAGCCTGGTAGAATTCTACACTCAAACCATCGGACTCAGGGTTTTGTTTTGTTTTTTTGATTGGGACACTTTTAATGACTGCTTCTATTTCCTTAGGGTTATAGAACTATTCAGCTAGTTTGCCTGATCTTGATTTAGCCTTGCTGATTGATATCTTTTTAGAACATTTTAGATTTTCCAGTTTTGTGTAGTACAGGCTTTTGAAGTAAGATCTAAAGATTCTTTGAATTTTCTCCTTGTCCGTTGTTATGCCTTCCTTTTCATTTCCAATTTTATTAATTTGTGCACTGTCTCTCTGCCTTTTTGTTAGTTTGGCTAAGGGTTTGTCTATCTTGTTGATCTTCTCAAAGAACCAGCTCTTGGTTTCTTTGTATTGTTTTTTATAATATTTATTATTATTATTATTATTATTATTATTATTATTATTATTATTATTGATTCTTTGTATTATTCTTTGTTTCCAGTTGATTGATTTCAGCCTGAGTTTGATTATTTCCTGTAGTCTACTCCTCCTGTGTGTGTTTGCTTCTTTTTTGTCCAAGAGTCTTCAGACGTATTTTTAGTATGAAATTAGTATGAGAACTCTCCAGTTTCTTTATGATGGCATTTAGTGCTATGAACTAAGCACTGCTCTTAGCACTGCTTTGTGTCCCATAACTTTGGGCATGTTGGGCCTTCATTTTTATTGAGTTCTAGAAAGCCTTTCCTGACCCAGAGATCATTGAGTAGAAGGTTGTTCTATTCTATGAGTGTGTAGGCTTTCGGCTGTTTCTGTTGTTGATGTCCAGCTTTAATCCATGGGGATCTGATGAAATGCAGGGGGGGTATTTCAATCTTCTTGTATCTGTTGAGGTTTGTTTTGTGACTGATTATATGGTCAGTTTTAGAGAAGGTTCTGTGAGGTGCTAAGAAGAAGGTGAGATGTTCTATAGATATCTGTTAGGTCCATTTGAATCATAACCTCTGATAGTTTCTTTATTTCTCTGTTTAGCTTTTGTCAGTTGGTGAAAGTGGGGTGTTGAGATCTTTCACGGTTAATGTGTAAAGTTCAGTGTGTGATTAAGCTTTAGTGATGTTTCTTTTATGAATGTGGGTGCCTTTGCATCTGGGGCATAGATGTTCAGAACTGAGATATCCTCTTCGTGGGTTTTTCCTTTAATTAATATGAAGTGCCTTCCCTGTCTCTTTTTATTACTTTTGGTTGAAAGTCCATTTAATCAGATATTGAATAGTTACTCCAGCTTGCTTCTTGAGTCCATTTGCTTGGAAAACCCCTTCTCACTGAGATAATGTCTATCTTTGTTTCTGAGATGTGTTTCTTGTATGCAGCAGAATGGTGGATTCTGTTTATGCCTCCATTCTGTTAGTCTGTGACTTTTTATTGGGGAACTGAGTCCAATGATATTGAAAGATATTAATGACCAATGATTGTTACTTCCTGTTATTTTGATGTTGGTGGTAGTTGAGGGTGTGTGTGTGTGTTTTGTGTGTGTATGTGTATGTTACTTTTCTACTGGTTTTAATGATGCAAAATTATTTTTTCTTGTGTATTCTTGAGTAGAGTTAGCTTTACTGGGTTGGCGTTTTCCTTCTAATATTCTCTGTAGGGCTGGGTTAGTGGAAAGATATTCTTTAAATTGGATTTTGTCATGGAATGCTGTGGCTTCTCTATCTATGGTGATTGAAAGTTTTGCTGAGTATAGTAGTCTGGGGTGGTATCTGTGGTCTCTTAGGATCTGCAAGACCTCTGCCTAGGACTTTCTTACATTTAGAGTCTCAGATAAGAAATCAAGTAAAATTCTGATAGGTTTGCCTTTATATGTTACTTGGCCTTCTTCCCTTGATACTTTTGAAATCCTTTCTTCAGTCTGTATATTTAGTGTTCTGATTACTATGTGGCAGGAGGGGGAGATTTTCTTTTCTGGTCTAACCTGTTTGGCATTCTGTAAGCTTCTTATACCTTTATAGGCATCTCTTTATTTAGGTTAAGAAAATTTTCTTCAATGATTTTGTTTAAGATGTTTTCTGGGCCTTTGAGGTAGGAATTGTCTCCTTTTTCTATTACCATTACTCTTAGGCTTGGTCTTTTTATAGTGTCTCAAATTTCCTGGATGTTTTGTGTCATGCACTTTTTAGATTTTGCATTTTCTTTGACTGATATATTGCTTTCTTCTTCTATACCTGAGATTTTCTCTTTCATCCCCTGTATTCTGTTGGTGATGCTTACATCTGTAGTTCCTGTTCTCTCTCCTAGGTTTTCCATCTCCAGGTTTGCCTCAGTTTGTACTATCTGTATTGCTTCTATTTACCTTTTTAGTTTTATTCATATTTTTCACCTGTTTGGTTGTATTTTTCCTGTATTTCTTTGCTTCCTCTTTTAATGCCTCTAATGTTTGAATGTATTTTTCTGTATTTCCTAAAGGGATTTAGTCATGTCCTGACTAAAGGTCTCTATCATCTTTATAAGATTGTATTTAAGATCCTCTTCTTGTGCTCCAATTTCATTAAGCTATCCAGGGTTTGTTATAGCAGGGTGGCTGGATGCTGGTGGCGCCATATTACCCTAGGTCTTGTTAATTGTGTTCTTACTTTGTCTTTTAGGCATCTGGTTTTCCCTGGTGTTGGCTGGATGTTTCCGATGGCATCAGAACTTCTTGGAAAGGTGTAGGGAGTCATGGCCCAGACAATGGACATCACAGTATCTGACTCTGCTGGCTGTGCCTCAGTCAAACCCCACTCTGCAGCCTATGTCCCAGTTAGTCCCTACTGGGATGGTGGGCAGAGAGTCAGGATACTCTTTGGGTCCTCAGGACTGAAGAGCAAGCCCAGAGCTAGACAATATGGCTCAGGGGGACCATACACCTCTCACCTCAGCAGGCTGTCCCAGGTGGAAGAGGTTTTCTAAATGAGCATTAACATGCTAGGTTTTAATGGTGGTAAAGATCAACAAAGAAAAATCTAGTACAAAACTTGGTCCATCTGAGGGATTTCTGTCTAGGTAAAGAAGAAAGACCAAGAGATGCTCAGTCATAAACTCTGATGAACAACTGTTATATGCTAATAATAAACTAACTAGAAAACTGTTATCCCTAAATATTAAAATCCAACCAAAGTTCTACAGTTATAAGATGTGAATTTTTAATCATAACTACCAGCTACACTTGAATACTTTGTATTAACACCAGAAAAATAGTATTTTCTGTCACTATGTTGATATAGTCCCAACTTAATTAATAATGAAATATTACAAAATATATGCCAAGAATATAGGCATTGTCTTGTAGCCAGGGTGTGACTTTTAGAACATACAACACAAATGACTCAACAAGTACTGACAGATGATGAGGAATGCAGATTTTTCAGTACCAGGGATGTTCCTGTGTATTCCAGGTCTCTCCTTGACAATGGCAATGCACGGAAATCCTGACTTCTGGAGTAAAGGACTGTTGCAGGCTGAATTGTGTCTGGTGCATCTCCACAGCCTAATGTGGAAGTCCTAAGCCCAGGGAGTCTGCATTCGGACACTGAGACTCAGAGGAAGTAAGTAAGGTTAAATGAAGTAGAAAGAGTGGAACTCTAATTTGTTGACATTGGTTTGTTTCCTCTTTCCCTTATTCACTCTTTCTCCTCACGCTTAACTCTCTCCCTCTTCTTCCCTCCCTTTCACCTCCACTCACCCTGCCACCCAACATGTACAGCACAAAGGTTATTCAAGGCCATCATGGCTACAAACTATCTGCCTGTAACCAGGAATAAAGCCCAGAGAAAGAACTACATCTTCTAACACTGAGATTGTGACTCTCATCTTCTACAACTGTGAGAAATAAATTTCTGTTGTGGAAATGAACCAGTCTGCAGTGCTTTCTTATGCTTGCCCCTATTGTGTGTCATCAAATTCCTACCCAAAGTTCTAATCTGTATAATCCGTATGTCTAAAGAGTCAATGTTCATGGGATATTTGCAAAGAATATTCCTCTGTTCTGACCATCAATGTAGAGAAAAGAAGCTTAGCATCATGTCCACATTCCAAAAGACAAGACACAAAGACACAGCATCCTTTCCTGGAGGGTACCACCCACACGTCATACACTGTATTTTCTTTCACCGTATTAGGTGCATCTTAACCATGTGGCTAAACTTTCCATAAAGGGAAGGAGAGGAGAGTCATCTTAACTTGTGCTGCCCAAGGCATTTCTGTTGTTATTGAAGTAGGAAAGAATGCAATGAGGGACAACAGTAAGCTTTCCAACTCACACAAATGGACTTAACCATTTGGAGCCAAATAGTTAATATTTCTAAGCCCTTGGGTCTGCTTCACCCAATCCTTTGATTTAAAATCCTTCAATCTTACCAGCCTTGTTGGAGTCTGGTATTTCATCTTGGATTTTTTTTTTTCTGTTACCATCTCCTAATGTGACAAAGCCAGTGAATCCTTTTGTGATTAAACCTGATTGTTTTGATCCCCATATGGAAAGAACACAATTTTATTCTCATAGTCATGGAGGCAAAGTGGTTTGCTTCTAGTTTCCTAGAGAACAAACCAAGTAAACAGAATATGAGTTGGAATTGGATCATTCCACATGTAGTTTTCTTCCTACTAAGGGATGACTCAAGGTTACCTATGAACTCACTGCAAAATCCATGTATGAACTCATTTTTCTTAATAAAGATAAGACACATATGCATTTAATGGTGAAGACTAGTTTAGAAAAAAAACAGAAAGAAATCATTTCAGTCTATTTACTTCTTAAATTATCTAAATCACACTGACTGAGAGCCCATGATGTGAAGGCAACTTAGCCTACAAAATCCTATTCCCCGTATGTCTTGATTATTTCCATTCTATTCCACTACCACTGTAAAGCACAAACATTATACCTGTGGGATGAATAGCTCAGCCATCATGCAGACTTTAAAGCCTGTTGTCGGGGCATTGCCTGGGTACTGTCCCAGATGGTTTGCTAACAGTTACTTCTATCAAAAATATACACAACCTTGTTGGGTCAGTAAAGTGCTTGCACAAACAAGTGTGAAGATGTAAATTCAGATATAAGCAATGTGAAAAGCCAGGTGAGACGTCATGTCCCTAAGCAGGTCCCATAGACTCACTGGCTACCCAGTATAGCCAAACTGCTAAGCTCCAGATTCACTGAGGGACCTTGCCTCAAAATAGCAACATAAAAAGGAATTGAGGAAAGCACTCGACATTCACACACATACTCACACTCATCCACACATATTCTCACATACTCACATATACTCCACACACACACATTCATATACCCACACACTCAATCACACACACATTAAAACACTTACACTTGCAAATATACACAAATGAATATATGCACATTCACACACACTCCACACACATACATTCACACATGTAAATATGTACACACTCACCCACATACTCCTCACACACACATGCATATATATACATACACATTCACACATACATGCACATATGCACAGTTACATGCACACACTCACTCATACACTCACATATACTCACACAGTCACACACAGTCATACAGTCTTACATGCACACACACTCACATACACTCACTCACACACTTACATACACATATCCATACACTCACAAATACTCACATATGCACATACATACACTCATACACACACACACACACACACACACACACACACACACACAGAGGTCTTGTTGAAACCTAAAAGATGAATTCATAGACTTGGGTCTCTCTCTAGACACAAACCTCACTCCAGAAAACCAAATAACCCTATTAAAAAATAGGGTACAGAGCTAAACAAAGAATTCTCAACTGAGGAATAGCGAATCGCTGAAAAGCACCTAAAAAATGTTCAACATCCTTAATCATCAGGGGAATGCAAAACAACCCTGAGATTCCACCTCATACCAGTCAGAATAGCTAAGATCAAAAATTCAGGTGACAGCATAGGCTGGCAAGGATGTGGAGAAAGAGGAACACTCCTCCATTGCTGGTGGGATTGCAAGCTGGTACAACCACTCTGGAAATCAGTTTGGTGATTCCTCAGAAAATTGGACATAGTTCTACCAGAAGATCCAGCAATATCACTCCTGGGCATATACCCAGAAGATGCTCCAGCTTGTAATAAGGACACATGCTCAACTATGTTCATAGCAACCTTATTTATAATAGCCAGAAGCTGAAAAGAACCCAGATGTCCCTCAACAAAGGAATGGATACAGAAAATATGGTACATTTACACAATGGAGTACTACTCAGCTATTAAAACAATGAATTCATGAAATTCTTAGACAAATGGATAGATCTAGAGGATATCATCCTAAGTGAGTTAAATAAGTCACAAAAGAACACACATGATACGCACTCACTGATAAGTGGATATTAGCCCAGAAACTCAGAATATCCAAGATACAATTTGCAAAACACATGAAACTCAAGAAAACCAAAGTGTGGATACTTCAATCCTTCTTAGAAGTGGGGGAACAAAATACCCATGGAAGGAGTTACAGAACCAACGTTTGGAGCAGAGGCTGAAGGAATGACCATCCAGAAACTGCCCTACCTGGGAATCTATCCCATAAACAACAACCAAATTCAGACACTATGGCAGATGCCAACAAGAGCTTGCTGACAGGAGCCTGATATAGTTGTCTCCTGAGAGGCTCTGAATGTGCCTGGCTAATACAGAAGTGGATGCTCACAGTCATCCATTAGACGGATCACAAGGTCCCCAATGAAGGAGCTAGAAAAAGTACCCATGGAGCTGAAGGGGTTTGCAGCCCCATAGGAGGAACAACAATGTGAACTAACCAGTGTCTCCAGAGCCCCCTGGGACTAAACCACCAATCAAAGAAAACACATGGAGGGACTCGTGGCCCTAGCTGCACATGTATCAGTGGATGGCTTAGTCATTCATCAATGGGAGGAGAGGTTCTTGGTCCTGTGAAGGCTCTATGACCCAGTATAGCAGAATGCCAGGGCCAGGAAGCAGGAGTGTGTAGGTTGGGGAGCAGGGGGAGGGGGAGAAGATAGGGGATTTTTAGAGGAGAAACTAGGAAAGGGGATAACATTTGAAATGTATTTAAAGAATATATCTAATAAATAATTTTTAAGAAGACCCGCCTGCCTGTGGTACCAGTGATTTATCCAGGACATTTTTCCTGTGGTGTTCAGCGAGAAGCTGAGGGAGGAACTCAGGACACAGAAGTAGGAAGGGAAGACACAGGCGCTCTACTGATCAGGTAATGTGCAGAGGTGAGGGAATTTGTGTTTCATAATCTGAAGCCCAGCAGCCACTTGGGGGCCACCCAGGAGAGACATAATCACCATGCAACCAACTCCATTGACTTGGGATCAGTGTTCCCAGAGAACAGCTGCCGTATTTCAACTCTTTAAGATAGTGGTCGCTGAGAACTCCAGAAGACAGCAAGAAAGTAAAGTATTAGGTAGGCATGCATTGGTCCCTACTAAGACACCATTCTGGAAGTAATGACTCTGTATCTCCCGAGATGTGTGGACCATTCTAGATTCCTCTCAACTACTACTAAACTTATGCATAAGACTGCTTTGAGACATTTTTGACAGATCAGGGAAATTTCCCTTTTTCCCTGTGAACATCCTTCCTGGGCCACTGGCTTTAAGTGAACCAGGGAAGAGCACTAGATGATCTCACCTCCCCAGTCGAAAACCTATATAGATACAGAGCCACATGTGGCCAGGCTGCCCCAGAGCAAACACCTGCCTTGATTAAAGATGATATCTGAGAAATAAAAACATCTGGTTTCCTCCACCAGGGAGGACTATTCAGCAATTGTCCATCTCTGAAAGAAACAATGGATTGAAGATATCTTAATGTACCCATAAGGAAAACAAAATAGCAGGAAGATCATTAAGACTTAATCATCAATAGAAAGTTGTGTCTTATTTACCAGACAATCTTAATTTGCTTTCTGAATTGAGTTAATTGATTAGCTAATTTGGCGTTTGATACCACCTGTTACCTTCCAATAGCCTCACTAAACTTTAAATTGGTAAAGTTTGCAAACAATGAATTGAAAAATGGCTGTATTGTCTCAACTGTGCATCAAAATACACATTATAGCCAATACTTCTATAATGCCAATAGTCAAATATTAAAAATTTTTAAGTCAATTGCCTAAATTATAAGTCAATTTTCTAAAGACCTTTAGTGCAAAATATGTTCAGATATTGTTTTATTAAAGCACTTAGAAGATGCAAGCCCCAACATTTTGGTTATATGGAAAATCTAGTGTGGCATGGTTGGCTGGTTGGTAGCCTTGCTCTTGACGGTCTGAATGCACAGACTAGGAGGACTCCTTGACTCGTGCCTTGCTGTGTGTGACCTTGGAACCTGAAGCTCTTCACAAGTAGCTCACATATGCTGGGAGGAAGAATGAAGAACCCCTCTGTTATGCCTTAGACTGGAAATGCCTCCACTGTCGGGAGCTACTTATTACTGGCTTCTAGAAATGTCTGTGGCGGATCAGCTACCTAACAGAAGCAACCATGCACCATTAAAGAAGGGGGATGACATAGCTAAATACCTGTGTTATTAGTGGATCTCAGTCAGGCAGCATCTGATTGCAAAATTGTCCTGAATTCAGATGCTTTTCGTGGACCCAGGATTGGCCTGTACTTGTGATGACAAATCTGACCTGAATAAAGTGTCTGCTGATTCTTGACAGAACTGGCTTACATGTCCACTCTTATTGACTCCTCAACACCTCCAAAACATCTGCTTTTAATGTTTCACTGGTCATCTTAGTCAAAAATGCACCAAGCTCATCTATAAAGTGTACCTGTACTGTTTAATGGTATATGTGTATACATATACACATATACTTATTGTACAAAGTAATGGGCCTCATGACACCATAGTACATGTATATCATATACTTTGATGATATTCACTCCTTTAATTGCCCTCTTTCATCCCCTGCCCCTTCCCACATGTCCCTCTCCTCTTCCCATGTAGCCCCCTCTTTTAATTTTATATCATATTCACACACACACACACACACACACACACACACACACACACACACACACCACGTGTTACCCTTCAATAAGTCAAATAGCAGCTGTTCATCTGTTCATAGGTGTCTAGGCTGCATCTATACATTGGCTACTGCTGCCAAAACATAGCCGGAGCCTGCACCATTGAATTCTGCTTTCCTGTATCCTCACTGTGACCGACAGTCATAAATGATTGTTTTAAAGCACTTTGTTGGTATTCATTTCTTCTCCAGCATCTCTGAACCTCTTCTGAGGGCTCTTCCCAGATATTCTTGTTTGCTCCTATGTTTCCATGGTGGAGCATCATGGTCAAAAGCAACTTGACAAAGAAGGGATTCAATTTATCTTACACTTCCTGTCCATCATTAAGAGAGCTAGGGAAGGAATGCAAGGCAGGAACTGAAGCAGACACAAGGAGGAATGGTGTGGACTGCCTTGCTTCCAGACTCACAGTCAGCTCCCTTTCTTATATAGCCTGGGCCAACCTGCCTAGGGATGCCATCCCACAAAGCAAAGGGGGTTAGCCCCCCCCGCCCCCCACATTAGTCATTACTTGAAAGAGTGCCCTATCAAGATGCCCACAGGGCAATCTAATGGAGGCAACTTCTCAACTGAGAGTACTTCTCCCTAGGTGACTCTAGGTTTGTGCCAAGTTGCTGACTGAAGGTAACCATGACATCAGGTTTCCTCTCTTACTGTGTTCTTAAATGTTAGTGACCCCAAAGGCCTACCCTTCGGTCAACTCCTCCCTTGCCGTGCCTCCTTTGGATGCTGTTACTTGCATGCAGGTCTGTCTTTGGACATTGTCCCAGCTTGAACTTTAGACCATAGTGAGCATTTCTCTTGAGTACCACACAAACACCTTTTACCTCACTGAGTCCACAGACCTCTTGTCAAGTGTGCTCTTCCATGGCACTTCATGCTTTAGTAGACAAACTGCACCCGCCTGTCACAGACCCAGAGTTCAAGCTTTGGACACTTTATTTTAACCCCATTAAATTAACCAGGAACATAGCGGACTTGTTTACTCCCTAGGTACACTTTTAAATTTACTTCTTCATACCCATATTTTAATATTGTTGGATTTCTTTGGAACTTCAAAATATCCGTGGAGTTGCTGAAATTACTTAACCTTGGGTCCCCTATTATCATCCCTCTCTCGTTTTTTTTTTTTTTTTCTGCACTTGTTAATTCTGATCCCACCCAAAACCCAGTTACTCAAAACCTGTTGAATGAGGTCAGGGAATCCCATGCCACTCTGTGCAGTGGATCCTGGGTAATTTTGTTTCTACCCAAGTTTTGAAATCACTTTCCTATGATCAGCCCATGTAGATGATTTGGCAACTGATATCTGAATATGTTTTCAGGTCTTTGTAGATCAGTATTGGTTTCCTAAGCTCCCCCACACAACAAATAAGTGGCAAGGACTCCAACTTCATGCATCTAGTAACTCCATCAGACCGATGCCCATTCCCATTGCCACCAATGCCATCAGTGTAGAATAGGAGAATCCCTGGCCAGGCTGTGAGCTTTGTGTGGCTCTATTCAGTGTCCTACTCAGGGCACAGTGGGTTTTCATCAGGACATAGCAAGAATGTTTAGAGGGTGAATCTGTGTATTGGCAGGCCCATGGACTTGGAGGACCAATGGTTCAAGGTAGTCCATGATTACACAGCAGGTTTGAGGCCAGCCTGAGCTACACAAGGGTCCTGCCATCTCAAAAATCAAAAAGGAGGAGGAAGAGGAAGAAGAAAAGAAATGCTAAGTGACCTTCAAAAAAAGCAAAAATACGAAATGTTCATCTCAGTGTACACCAGGCAAATGGAAAAGAAGCCAAAAATTTGAGGAAAAAAAGACGGAGGAAACAGGAAAAGTAATAGGTTTAAACTTCCCAGAAACAGCCACATAGGAATTTTTGTTTGCTTTGCTTTGCTTTTATTACTTTTTAAATTAATCGAAAGGAAATCTCTGATGGATTTGATAACAATGCATCTGTTTCTAATAACCTTAGGAATCTCTATTTATAGACATCGAATGTGTTGTCGAAATTAAATATAACGTATGAACAAAAATTTCAAGATGCATTTAGGATTTACTTCTTCAATAAAGCATACCACAAAGGGAATAAAGAAATTCTTTACTCAAATTAATGGTGAATTCTTTTGTCATGAGAATAGGAGTTTATATTCGTTTCAGTGAAAGCACATAAATTGTTCTAGACAAGAAAAACAAAACTAGCCCAAGGCAGTATTTTCATTATAGGGAAAGGCACATGTCCATGAATATCTAGTTTAATATTAACAAAAGCCATTCAATTAGCTATGCATGTGCCATTGTTATGAATATTTATTCGTGTCTCAGCTAAGTTACACTGATATCTTTTATTCACTGGTTCAGAGATTGAAATGTTACAGGCATTGCCTGCCTTGCCCTGCTGGAGAGAAGAAAAGGAAAAGAACCGTTGACCAGAGCAGCACCAAAGATGCAGATTTCCTTAGAACCCTCGGGTTTATGTTCAGGAAGCCACATTGCTGATCGATTTCACTTCTCCCCAGAAATCATTCAAAGCAAATTCTGGGAACGGATACTGCTGTGTTAATGAACATTGAAAATTGAAAAGATGTTTCTCCTTGTCCCTTGGAAGAGCAATCAGTGGTCAGTGAAAAGAGGAAAATGCATGGAAATTACAGGTGAAGGCTACAAATTGGATCAGGATGATATAAACGTGATAGGCAAGGTATTTCCTGATCAATGCTTGGCTTGGAGAATCAGTCTGGGCTACTTCCCACTAAGGCAGCAAGCAGGGCTCAGTGTCCTAAACAGACCATTGCTGTGGTCTGCTTTCCATCCTGACTTGCTTGTGAGAAGAAACACATTATCTCTACCTAATTCAGATACGTTCAACATTTCAAGGAAAAACCAAGTCTTGGCATGCTATCTAGGATAGTTAATGTTGACTGTCAAATTGACAGGATCTAGAAACATCCAAGAGACAAACCTCTAGGGTGTCTGTGAGAGTGTTCCTAGATTGGGTTAATGGTGGGAGGAAGACCCATCCGGAAATGTGGATAGCAGCATTCCATGGACAAGACTGAGTATTACTGAGAAAGAAGGCATGGCAGAAGTGTAGTCTCTCTCGGCTATCTGACTGTGGACACAATGTGACAGCTGCCTCAGACTTCTGCCCCCATGCCTCCCCTCCATGATAGAGTATACCCTCAGATTACACCAAACAAACCCGCCTTCCTTCCTTCTGTCTTCCTTTCCTTCCTCCCTTCCTTCCTCCCTCCTTCCTTCTTCTCTCCCTCCCTCCTCCCTCCCTTCCTTCCTTCCTTCCTCCCTCCCTCCCTCCCTTCCTTCTTTCCTTTCTCCCTTCCTCCCTCTCTCCCTCCTTCCTCCCTCCATTCCTCCCTCCTTTCTTCCTCTCTCCCTTCCTCCCTCCTTTCCTTCTTTCCTCTCTCCCTTCCTCCCTCTCTCCTTCTCTTCCTTCCCTTCCCTTCCTTTCCCTTCCCTTCCCCTTCCCCTTCCTTCCTTCTTTCCTCCTTCCTTCCTTCCTTCCTTCCTTCCTTCCTTCCTTCCTTCCTTCCTTGTTTCCTTGTTTCTTGTTATTGCCAGGTATTTTGTTACAAGATTGAGAAAGGCAACTACTCCTTACCTTTGTCAGAGAACTGAATCCCCACTACAACCTCATAGTTTCAGTGCTCACCATTCTTGTAAAATGTGAGTTTGTGGAACCACTTGGCTCCTGGGAATCTCCTCTTCCTTCCTGTTCTCCAAAACCTTTGCACATCTCAGACCAATCTTCCCTTTCTCCTTTCTTCCCTTCCACCTTCCTCTTCCTCTCCACACCCCCCCCCTTCCTCTTTCCTCTCTACCTATCCCTTCCTTGAGTGCTATAGCTAAAACCCAGGGCTATGAACACTGAGGCAAACACTCACCCACTGAGCTCACACCTCACACCCACATCCTTTTTTTATTTGGCTTTTTATTCTCTTTCCTTCTGCCCCCCAATCCCTTGCCCCAACAACCACTGGCTTCTTGATTTACTAGTTTCTGTACTAGAAACTAAACACACACACACACACACACACACACACACACGTGCGCGTGCCTTGTTACTTTCTAGAACTCTTGTTCAGAGAAGGAAGCAATATGATTTCTATAATTAAGATATAATTACCCATAGATGCCAATTATTTGAGCTTTCTTTACACTGACCTCTCAAACCCATTGTTTGTGACTTGTATGGATTTAAGGATGTAGATTTACACTTCACAAACACTCCAAAATGGTGTAGCATAGACATCCTAGCTTTCAATAAGGTGCTCAACTTTTTCAGCTTCTGTGAAAAGTAAAATTCATCAAACAAAATCTGTCTTTTGAAGAGTTGAAATTTATCCACCTTGAGTTTAAGCAGTTTTCTTTCTTTATAAATTGATTGTGAATTCCATTTTTACGTTGTACTAGTTATTGAGAACGGTTTGAAAGAAAAATTCCACTGAACGATATTCCTCAGCACTAAGCTTATTTAAGACTGGCTTTCACCAGTTTGCCCAGGCTAGCTTTGAAATACGTCTGCCCTAGCATCCTATGCACTGAGACGATAAGCCTGCTACAGCACACCAAGCTGTATTCCTCTTTTTACTTATTTCATGTGAAGGATTGTTTCCTCAAAGGATCTTCCTTTCCTTGGTTCCAGTCCTTGAGAGCTTTAGTTTTCAAATTTTATACTGCCTGTGATGACCTGAGAAGGGAATCTTAACTGAGGGAATGCCAAGATCAAATAATCCTGTGGGCATGACTGTGAGGAAATTTTCTTGATTGTTAATTGATATGGAAGGCCAGCCCACTGTGGGCAGCACTACCCCCTAAACAGGTGACCCTGGGCTTGTATATGAAAGCTAGCTAATCATGTGTCCAAGATCAAGCCAGCAAGTCACATTCTTCCATGGGTCCTGCTGCAAGTTCCTTATTCAGTCCATGCCTTTACTTCCTTCATTGATCAACCGTAACCTGTAAACTGAAATAAACCTTGCCTAATGGTGATTCTGATCAGAGTGTTTCATTATAGCAGCAGAGGTACAACTAGAACAGCTTCTTAGTCTAGCTTCAGTTTGTTTCATTGTTGGTCACTCGTGGGAAGCCCATGTACTACTCTCTTACCTCAGTGTTGTTGAGTCTCTATGGCTACATAGTAACCTATCAGATTAAGACCTCCATATACATGTGTCTACATTATATTCCCAGTGTCTAGCACTGTGGATGACTCCTTCAGAGATTCAGTAACTAATTGATGAATGGATTATTAAACCTTAGGCTATAAAGCATAGGTAACTAGTGACAGAGTAATATGGCACACTCTCTAAATGGAGTTGCATGACAGGAGTGAAGATATTCTAGACCCCAAGGCACCTGCACAGAAAGTTTTGTTACCTACAAGGAAATGGTGACAACTCCTAGGGATGAAGTGATACAGTTTCCCCCTTCCTGTTGGTCTTCATGGGTACCATTTAATGCCCTCCAGCCCCTCAGTAAGCTACCCAAGATGATCATCTGTATTCTCAGAGTGCTTCAGCTTCTGCCCCACTCCTGTGAATGTGAACTCTTATCCTCTTTGCAATGGCCCCAAAGTGGCCTCTGTGGCTTGATGGATCTACATCAAGCAGCCAGGTTAGATGAGGAGATAACTTAAGCCATGGGATAGCAATGTTCTCTTGGCCTAGGGCCCTAACTGACCTGGATAGCACAAGATCTTTAGCACTGTCAGGCTTTCTTCCTCCCTCGTTACATACCTTCGGGTCAACATTATAAGAGTGATTGAAATTGCTGTCCTTGGTTGGTATGGAATTAAGGAGAGGCTTTTGTCCTGATAGCCATTAAAGTCTTAATTAAGTCAAAAATGGGAACTCATTACCTCCTGTGCACTTGGGATCTAGCTTGCCAATTACATCATTGCTATGGGCTTGAGCCTGCAGTCCCTGCTTCTAACCACCGTGTCTCTGGCTTCAGAACAATCATCAGGAATCTCCAGTCTTCAGAGATGCATGAGGTCAACCACTGATCCACAAGATACTTCCTATATTTACATGTGCATGCTTGTACATGCATGTGTGCATGCTCGTGCATGGTTTTCAGGGTGTATACTGTGCAATTGCACATGGATCTATACGCATGAATGTGTGGAAGCCATTAGTCAACCCTGAGTATTACTTCTTTTATATGAACTTCTGTCCACCTTCTTTAATAATAAAGGACCTCTTAATGAATCCGAAATGCATCCTGGTTAGTGAACCCCAGGTACCCATCAGTCTCCATTTCCTAAGCACTGGCATTACAAGTGCCACTGTTCCCAGCATTTTTACACGGGTGATGGGGGACCAAACTCAGGACCTCAAGCTTACACAGAATCACTTTACCAACTGAGCCACCATCTTCGGAGACCCGGAGCTTTCATTTTGAGAGTGTGCAGAAGCAAAGGATGTATTATTTGATCCTCAGTTCTATGCTAGAAACTTAGGATGCTCTGAGGCACTGAGAGGCCTCTTGTAAATTCCTTGAGGAAAGGATTACCGCCCTGCCTGCTCAGAGACTGGGAACTGCTGCTGTTGTGCCAGGGAAATGTTGCTGATCTCCCAAAAGACAGACAGTAGCCAACCTGATGCAACGCACAGCAGGGTCTTTATTCTATTCACGCTCACACCGTCATGCTTCCGAAAACACACTGCTGTCATGCAGGACAGTTTTGGTAGTTGAGGGAGTCCTGAATGTCTATCCAGGCAAGGCTTTATAGTAAGCAGCAAGCAGGGAGTACGTGTGCAAGCATCTAATTGGAAAGCTGCTGCGGCCTTTAACATCATTGGCTGGTGCTGGGAGTCCTATCATAAACTTGACTTCTGCTCCCCTCTGCATTGGTGGTCATTAGGCAGGGGTGGGTTTGTAACCTGGGGTGCAGATTTCTTGGGGGAATGACCAGAGACGATGGTCTTGTTGAGGGTGTAACCTGGAAATGCTGCTCTTGCTGGGGACTAGCCTAGAGACTAAAGCTAGGCCCAGGTTTTGATGGGGGGCAACTTGGAGACTAATGTTAGGTACCAGCCTGTTAATTTACCTGAGTTCAAATTTAGGTCAGGGTCTCTAAAGTGGAGTCTGGACTTAAAAGATTTGGCATCTCACTGTAATGGGTGACAGCTGCTCCCTGGTCATCCAGCTGCTTATAGATGGACTGAATTGGCAGCACTTGTCAGGATACCCAGTGTTAGAGACTAAGTGAGACAAGAGTTTTAAGAGGTCGAGGTCTACATTGGCATTGAGATTACCACCACCGTTTAGCAAGCAAACTATCCAGCTGTCCCCACATTCCCTGTAAAACTCATGGGTCATTGTATATAGAAGCCCTGAAAGTTTATTCTGTAATGGTTTTCTGCATAATCTTCTGCATTTAATCAAATCTAAAATGCTATCAATCATGGCTGGAAAAATGTTTGCCTTAGGGGAAAAGTGCTAACCAAACAGTTCCACGGCACACATACTGTTATTGTGCGTAGAATCCAGATATGGAAGTTCCCAGGCTGTGAAGAGCTTGATCCAGAGGGTCTAGGGTGAACTTAAGGGTGAGTATATCTGGTATCTCAAGAAGGAACAGCATGAGAGCCAGTGTGGGATCAGAGAACAGGCAGGTTACTGGAGATTGAGAAAAACCTGCAGGCAGCTTGTAACAGCTAACAAGACCACGTGACCAGGAGACAACTCCACTGGAAAAGGCCTTGCTGTGCACATGGGAGGAGTTGGGGTTTCTCTCTAGCTTCCGTGCATAAAAGACTAGGCCTGGCACGCATGCTTGTAAACTTAGCACCAAGGACATGGAAAGAGGCAGATTCCTGGGACTCACTGGCCAACCAGTGAGATGTCCAGTGTTGAAATATCTAGAGAGTCAGTATCTGAGGAACACTTGAGTTTAGGAAGTGGGTGGGGGGAGAGGGAAGAGATGGGGGAAGCAAACTATAAATCACTAGCACAGTTTAGGAAGGGGGAAAAGAAAAAAGGGGGGAGAGAAGGAGGGAGGGGGAGGGAAGGAAGGAGGGAGGGAGGGGAGGGGAGGGGGAAAACAAGCTATAAATCACTAGCACAGTTTAGGAAGGAAGGGAGGGAGGGAGGGAGGGAGGGAAGGAGGGAGGGAGGGAGGGAGGGAGGGAGGGAGGGAGGGAGGGAGGGGAAACAAGCTATAAATCACTAGCATGAACCTAATTATTTATACTCCCAAACTGAGGACACTAGGCCTCAAACAATAGTTTTGGTTTAATTAATAAATTCACTTTTGTAAGAATTGCAAAGAAAATAAAACACTTATAACCATATGTTATTATTCATTAAGATCTACTTGTAAAGAGAAATAACGTACAAATATGATGCTCACATAATTATAGCCAGTGGGAACTAGTGGCCGTTTGTGTAGAGCTGAAGTAAACACTTTGCTTAGGACAATCTGTGTCACCCTGGGAAAACTCCCTTTATCAGCTCTGTCCAACAGAAAATAACAGGAGTCATCACTGGCAGTAAACTTTCCAGTAACCAAACAGTTAAAAGAGATACAATTATGTCTATTATAATTGCTTAGTGTTTGCTTTAGGTAGTAGAACATATCCAAAATATTTCAATATATAATCAATAAAATAATATTAAGATAGTTGGCATATATATATATATATATATATATATATATATATATATCCATGTATTAAGTTTGACTACACATATTTGAGTGCCTAGTGGTTATATGTGACTAGCATATTAAATGATGAAGCTTTATATTCTGTATGTATTTATACTTATATAAATAAGTAGAGTTCTTGGGCCTCTATGATTTCTTTGTATCAGTATAATGGAGAAATGTAAAATCTCTTGAAAGGCATCTATTGCAATACCTATTATAGTTTTTTTTTTCCTTAAGTATAACAGATCTGGGAGGATGGCTCAGCATTTAAAGTACTTGCTGTGTAGTCTGGATCCCTGCACTCATGTCATGCTGCTTGTCACAGTGGCATGTGCTTCTGCAAGCCCAGGACTTCTGTAATGAGAGGCAGGTGGAGGAAGGCACAGGGAAATCCTAGGCGTTGAACGCCAGCTGGCCCGCTGAACCCACCATCAAACAAGAGACCCTGTGTCCAGCAGCTCTGGAAGCTGTCCTCTGACCTCTGTGTGTGCACAGTGCCATGTGTGTACTTATACTCACCCATGCTCACCTCTATGGAGTGTAACGGAAGCTGAATAGAAAGTTCACGGACATGCAGTTTGTTCAAACTCAAAGATAAGCTCTGTTCCGTTGACAGCTCTATGTTTCTCACACACACATATTACATGTAGAGATCGCAAATAGGTAAATTCAAATTATCAGTCTCAAATCCAGGTTTGTATTTTGCTCACATGTAACTAAATTGAGTCAAAATAGAGGAATACAGTGTTCATTAAGACATGATCCTTATTCCTGAAGAATTTACAGTGCAGTTGATGTGTGGTACTCCAATATATTCTAAGATTTTGTCAAATGATTTCACACAATAATTCTATGGTATTAAGTATGACAGGAAATAGGAAGGACATAGATTTTACATATTCTTGTGGCAGGTAGGAATTTTTAGTATAATAGTTTGCATAACAAGGTAACCTGTATTGTTATGGAGCATTGATGATATGTTAGATCCAGTAAGTTTTCCAAGTAGTGTGTGTGTGTGTGTTGGTGTGTGTGTGTGTGTGGGGGGGGGGGTATCTTACTAAGATGACCCTGGCTGAGCTCATTGTAGTTTTATAGTTGTTCTCAATAGAGCATATGTATTTGTCTGTGGAATGATAGCCCTGAAATATTCAGATGGGTTATAGTTGTAAAGCACACAGTCTACTCCCCAGATAACTTTTATAATGAAGAGCAAGAGAAGCCATTGAAGTCAAGCCACATTGCATGTGAACATGTCCTACATCAAATTCCCATTCCCAGAACTAGGTAGCAGACTCCCTGCCCAACAGAGCCATGTTCTAGGATCCTGACAGGGCCCAGTCACCTGGCACTGATTGATTTTGTCTCCTTTGGCATCCCAGCCTCTGCAGGGCTAAATGCTCTGGTGGAATTTTTGCAGGTACCTCAAGTCCCCTGAGGAAAGAAAGGAAACTTCCTTGTTCCCTTGTTCGCAGACTAGTCTTCACTTCAACCCAGCTCCCGGCGGGCTTCTGCTCACACCAACAGTCCACCTTCTGAGCTGAACGCTCACCCAAATCAGACGGCAAGAAGCCAAATGGGGAAGCTGCGGTGATAAAATATCAAAGATTAAAAGCCCATTTTATTTTAGTTCTTTCGAACCCACTCTCACTCATTAGCCCTTTATTTTATATCCTTCTCCAAAATTGCCTGGTGTCTGACTGTTGTGAGGGGGGAAAAAATAGATAAAGTTCTTGGCATCTTATCAGAAGCCAAATTATCGAGTAGATTTACACCCGTGCCATAACGACAGCTTAGAGCTATGTATGTCTCCCCTTTAGCTCATCTACTTTCACTCTGGTTCCAATGCCAGGTAATCAATCCAATGGTAGTAGAGAGACTTACCTATTTCTTGGAAGGGAACAGAAAGAGCAAAATGTTCAGAGGACCACAGCTGTATTAATATACATGAGCAAGCAACAGCTAGTGTTATTCTACAGAAATGAATGAATGAATAAATAAATAGACTGTAGGCACTTTATTCTCCTCACATAATTTCTTCCCAGTGACATTATTGAACAGGCGGTTGAAAACAAACATCGTTAAAAGAGGGATGAGGAGAGACAGCCTTTCTTACTCCCCGCTGCAACATTTTCCAGTGACGAATGTTCCCTAAATGGATTGGGCTTTTTGAAACCAAGTCAGAGAGAAATTTGATCTGGCCCCATGACCCCTGGTGAAGAGCATGCATCTTCACCTGTCACACAACACGCCAGAGCTTGCTTACATTTCAGCAGAGACTATTGATTTTGCTTATTGGCTGCAGGCGAGTCCATAAAGAACAAATTACGAAGTCAGAGGTCCACAGTTAGCAATCGCTTGCATGATAACAGGGGTCTCACGCCACCCCCCAGCTTCACCATTAACATCCTCACAGGCACAGCCAAAGGAGAAAGCTAGCCAGGAAGCCAGGGCCCACCTCTGGCCACTTAAGGTGTTTGCAAAGGAGAGAACTACAGGAAGTAGGCACAATGCTGTGACACAGAACATTCTTACAGTGAATACATGCATGTAAGCAACTGTCTGCATGTATGTGTAAATGCATGTGTGCATATGTGTAAATTTGTAGGTGTTGAAGGGAAGGAAGCAGAGGCCACACAACTTTGGATTTAGAAAAGGGACCTAGAACAGCTACATGATTTTAGAGAGAAAGTTTTTTGCTTTCTTTTTCTGAAGCATTAAAAAAAAATCATACAAGCAGGTAAATTGGAAAGATTGATATAGGTCCAGTTTTTCCTAATGAAGATGCATTAGTTTTTTTTCCCATTGCCGTAATAAAGTACCCTGACCAAAGAACTTAGGGGAGAAAGGGTTTATTCTGGCTTGCAGTTTGTGAGGCTATGCTCCGTCATGGTGGGGAAGGCAGGAGATGAAGACCAGCTGGTCACATTGCATCCGCAATCAGGAAGTGAACAGGAAGTGGGACAGGGCTAGCGAGCATTAAGGCCTGCGCCCAATGGTTGACTTCTGTTGGAGATTGGTTCTAACGCATTGATTCGATCAGGAATTTGCATGTGCAAACACTAAAGGTCCTTGTCCCCAGTTAGTTTTTGATCAATCAATAAAGATGCCAACAGCACAGGGCGGGACCCTTAAAGTTGTGCAGATAGGACGAAAAGAGGCAGAATCGTCAGGACTCGGGGAAGAAGGTCAGGCGCAGGAGCGCCAGGAGATGAAGTCTATCAACCATGTGAGATTTCGGGTTAGTGGCCATTGGCCACTTCCTGGATTGGGCCTGGGGTAGCAGGGGAAGGTTTAGAAGTGCCCAGCCTTTGAGTAGTCAAGATATTTTTAAAATATACGTGTGTGTGTATATGTGTGTGTGTGTGTGTGTGTGTGTGTGTGTGTGTGTGTGTGTGTTTCATTCAGGGATCCAAAGATAGCTCCGGGGAGACGGGGTACACGGGTGTGATCCCCATGGAATATAAAGCAGTATAGTCATCACTCCCGGGTTCCTCAGGCAAGGCTGCATCTCCTAAAAGTTCCACAACCTTCCCAGTTTTCCACTATCTGGGGTCTAAGCGTGCAAACGCCTGAGCCCATGGAGAGCATTTCACATTCAAATCTATGCTTTACAGACTGGGCACTTTCTCAAGATAATCCGACTTTCATGCAGGAAATGTAAGGGCAGAAGAACCTGTCTTCTCTGCAGTTAAAGAAAACACATGGGTCAAAGTTTTCAACAAAGGAACCAAAATCAGATGACAGACAAAGCACCAAGTCCAGGAGAGGCCACTGAGTGGCTGTTCATTTCCAGGTCACTGCGACCAAACTACAGTTCCTTTAATTGGCTGGAGCAAACACACAGTGAGCTGAATTTGTTGCATACATTCTTCAAAACTGTGTTCCCTGGTATTGTTTTTAATCAGGACTATTGCCAATGAGTTTTGTGCCCTTAAAATCTAAAAAACAGGAAAATGAGTGGTTGCTACTTACAGTTTATTAGAGTATCTGATATATTTGACTTAGGTTGTAGTCTGATTTAAAAAATCTGAGCATAGGGGTATTTAGTGAGAAACAACATTAGATTAAAGAAAATAAGAATAGCAATTCACGTATCATTCACAGAAATGACACTGCCAACATTTCTAATTCTTCAGAGGGCAGATTTAGGCATGTCGACACAATTATTAAAGAGGGCTGAGAAGGCGTCTGGGTGGCTCTTTATCCACTTACACACAAATGTGAAGATCAGAGTTCAGATTTCCCGTCCCATGGAAAAGCTAAGCAAACGTGCAATAGAGAGGAGATCCCCAGGGCAGACGGCAAGCTGGCATAGCCCCTTGAGTTAGCCAAAGACACTGTCTTAGTAAACAAAGTGAAAGGTGATCAGGGAAGGTGTGTAGTGTTGATCTCCGGCCTCATGTGTGCGTGCGTACGCATTGTTCCTGTGCATGAACACTTCATTCCTTCACACTACATCTACTAAGAGCAAGAGAAAAGAAAAATATCGATAAACATGGTGGTGAGAAGTGGTTCCACTCAACGCTTCTACAGTGCTTGCAAAGCAAGATAAATGTTTTAGAAATCTAACAGAAAATGTTTCATCAGACCATGTGGCCAGATAGACAACCAATAATGAACCAATAATGAAGGCTGCTGCAGGGTGCTGCACTTAGTTCGATACTTCATCCTTACCTTGGAGCAAGAAAATGAAGATTTGGTTTGACTTTGACACTTATTTACTGGCAGTCACTGTACTTAACAGGATGCTATGCCAAGAAGATAGATCCAGGTGCCTTTAACATCTAAGTATTCCTTCCACAGGCCTGAGCCCATTTGAATATTAGTAAGAATTAACATTGTTTTGATGGTACTGCTGAGCGGAAGTGCAATTTTAAATGAAAATTCAAATCTTTTTTTTTTCTTTTCCATTTTTTATTAGGTATTTAGCTCATTTACATTTCCAATGCTATACCAAAAGTCCCCCATAGCCACCCACCCCCACTCCCCTACCCACCCACTCCCCCTTTTTGGCCCTGGCGTTCCCCTGTACTGGGGCATATAAAGTTTGCGTGTCCAATGGGCCTCTCTTTCCAGTGATGGCCGACTAGGCCATCTCCCAATGGAGGAGCTAAAGAAAGTACCCAAGGAGCTAAAGGGATCTGCAACCCTATAGGTGGAACAACATTATGAACTAACCAGTACCCCGGAGCTCTTGACTCTAGCTGCATATGTATCAGAAAATTCAAATCTTGATCACTGTGTTTCAGATGACACTGGAGAGAGTCCCCCAGGCTCAGCCCAGAGAGAGTTTTGGAGCAATGTTTGGCTATGCAAATTGCCTGCTAAAAATGATTTGGATGCAAGAAGGTTATATTAGCTTGGAATGAAACTAACAAGGCCAGGTTGGGGCTTCGGGTTGAAACCTGGTTGAGGGTTATTGGCTACCCTCTCAGGCCTCATAATATATACAGCATGTTGGGAAAGGGGAAGCCTTAGTCTCCAAAGCCAAAGGCTTTACACTCCCACAGTGCTCCTTGTAACCTTCCTCCCATGCCCTTTGGAACTCCACAGCCCTCAGACACATGAATGTTTTGCACAGTCAGGTGAATAGAACAAGTCTGACATCATCTCCAGCCCCAAGTAGCTATGAACTGACTTGGGGACTGAGAGCCATAGGGCCACTTACGATCTTCCACGGTGATTGCTATTGCTAATTCTGCTGTGAAATATGCGAAGCATCTGGAGAGGGAATTCAATAAAGTGTGGCCGAGATAGCACTCACTTTATGCCCCAGCTTCTGGCAACCGTTTAAGACAGCTCTGAGACAGATCATATGACCTCAGCCCTTGCAAGACCTCATCACTTTTCATGGGAGATCTGGAAAGTGCTGATCCCGGAGCGTTTATGCTGATGGAACACAGATAAAAATCTGCAGGTGTAACTTTTTAAAAATTTAGTACACGAAGCATAAAAAATATATCAGTAGCGCTATCCATCATCTAGACCAAGTTCAACACCATCTTGGAGATATAAAAACACTCCTTAGGCTCTATTGATGCATATGAACACACATGCAGAGATAATACTGCAGCAAAGGTCGAAAACAGTCCAAAAGATACCTAATACCATGCTCATTTCTCATAATCCTAAGAGGACACACCTTTTCGATGTAAAGATATCAAGTATTAGTGATAGATTTCTTCACCCTAATTTTTCACTGGGTGAGGAGAGCTTGCTTGACAGAATATTTGAAAAGCAGTGAAGGAGAAGGAAGATCTGTGCATTGGTGGTCGTAGGCATGGAGCCAACACACTGGAGATGGTGAAGAAAAGAGTACCATGAGGTGCTTCCCCGGGGATGGATCTTTGGGAAGGACCCTGAATAGATCCGATTTCCTCGCCTCAGCAAGAAACTGAACTGGATTTTGAGTCTGATTTAAAACTCAACCCTAAATCCAATCTGGAAAGTACAGGTCAGGCTACAAAGACTGTTATACCTGGAAGGTATGCAAACCTGCTTTTTCTTAACTTAGAATGTGCTGTATTGAACCACAGACAGGCACATAACGATATCATTTGGGAAATTAATGGGCATTATTTTACCTCGATGTTGTATTCTGAAAACATTCGAAGTACTTCAGGACACCTAAGCATCAGCAGCATACACTATTCTATGCTGGCTGAAAGCACTTATGTAATGACTTATCTGGAAAAAAGAGACAGAAACAACATTGAATGTAAGTGAGAAAAGGGTCTATGAGCCAAGAACGCCCTGCAGAGGGTAGGATCGTCTGCAAATCAGTGGCTTAGATTTTCAAATCTAAATTTCAGCTCCTTCTAACCACCTTTTCAAAGTTAAGGTTCTAAAACTTACAGAACCCTCAACCTATCCTACCCTGCCAAATTCTCTTTCTGTGCCAGGCCCCGTGAACAGTGTAGCCAGTACTTGAATGACATCAGGGGCATGCCCCTGTGTTTCCCTGGTCCTCCATTCTCTCACATCTCAGTCATGAGGTCTCTTGTGTTGTAGGACCAAATAAACAGCTCCCCCAGGTCCCATTGTTCTCTTTCTAACTCCAGATGACCGTATTTCTTTCTTTTTTAAAAAAACAATTTTGTATTAGATATTTTCTTCATTTATATTTCAAATGTAATCTTGAAAGTCCCCTATACCGTGCCCCTGCCGTGCTTCCCAAACCACACACTCCTGCTTCCTGGCCCTGGCATTCCCTTGTACTGGGGCATATAATCTTCACAAGACCAAGGGCCTCTCCTCCCAATGATGGCCCACTAGGCCATCCTCTGCTACATATGCAGCTAGAGATACGAGCTCTGGGGGTACTGGTTAGTTCATATTATGGTTCCTCCTATAGGGTTGCAGACCCCTGCAGCTCCTTGGGTACATTTTCTAGCTCCTCCATTGGGGGCCCTGTGTTCCATCTAATAGATGACTGTGAGCATCCACTTCTGTATTTTCCAGGCACTGGCATAGCCTCGTAAGAGACAGCTATAACAGGGTCTAAATATACAAAACTGTCTGGGTTTGGTGGTTGTTTATGGGATGGTTCCCCGGGTGGGACAGTCTCTGGATGGTTCTTCCTTCTGTCTCAGCTCCAAACATTGTCTCTGTAACTCCTTCCATGGGTATTTTATTCCTCATTCTAAGGAGGAACAAAGTATGTACACTTTGGTCTTCCTTCTTCTTGAGTTTCATGTGTTTTGCAAATTGTATCTTGGATATTCTAAGTTTCTGGGCTAATATCCACTTATCAGTGAGTGCATATCATGTGTGTTCTTTTGTGATTGGGTTACCTTACTCAGGATGATATCCTCCAGATCCATTCATTTGCCTAAGAATTTCATAAATTCATTGTTTTTAATAGCTGAGTAATACTCCATTGTGTAAATGTACCACATTTTCTGTATCTATTCCTTTGTTGAGGGACATCTGGGTCCTTTCCAGCTTCTGGCTATTATAAATAAGGCTGCTGCTATGAACATAGTGGAGCATGTGTTCTTATTACCAATTGGACCATCTTCTGGGTATATGCCCAGGAGAGGTATTGCTGGATCTTCCAGTAGTACTATGTCCAATTTTCTAAGGAAATGCCAGACTGATTTCCAGAGTGGTTGTACCGGCTTGAAATCCCACCAGCAATGGAGGAGTGTTCCTCTTTCTCCACATCCTCGCCAGCATCTGCTGTCACCTGAATTTTTGATCTTAGTCATTCTGACTGTTATGAGGTGGAATCTCAGGGTTGTTTTAATTTGCATTTCCCTGATGATTAAGAATGTTGAACATTTTTTCAGGTGCTTCTCTGCCATTCGGTATTCCTCTGTTGAGAATTATTTGTTTAGCTCTGTACCCCATTTTTTTGAGACAGGGTTTCTCTGTGTAGCTCTGGCTGTCCTGGAACTCACTCTGTAGACCAGGCTGGCCTCGAACTCAGAAATCCGCCTGCCTCTGCCTCCCAAATGCTGGGATTAAAGGCATGCACCACCAACGCCCTGCTTGTACCCCATTTTTAATGGGGTTATTTGATTTCTGGATTTCAGCTCCTTGAGTTCTTTGTATATATTAGATATTAGTCCCCTATTGGATTTAGGATTGGTAAAGGTCCTTTCCCAATCTGTTGGTTGCTTTTTTTCTCTTATTAACAGTATCTTTTGCCTTACAGAAGCTTTGCAACTTTATGAGGTCCCATTTGTTGATTCTCGATCTTACAGCACAAGCCATTGCTGTTCTGTTTAGGAACTTTTCCTCTGTGCCCATATCTTCAAAACTTTTCAACTTTCTCCTCTATAAGTTTTGGTGTCTCTGGAGTTCCTTGATCCACTTAGACTTGAGCTTTGAACAAGGAGATAAGAATAGTTCAATTTGCATTCTTCTACATGATAACCGCCAGTTGAGCCAGCACCATTTGTTGAAAACACTGTCTTTTTTTCCATTTGATAGTTTTAGCTCCCTTGTCAAAGATCAAGTGATCATAGGTGTGTGGGTTCATATCTGGGTCTTTAATTCTATTCCATTGATCTATCTGTTTGTCACTGTACCAGTACCATACAGTTTTTATCACAACTGCTCTGTAGTACAGTTTAATGTCAGGCATGGTGATTCCACCAGAGTTTTTTTATTGTTGAGAATAGTTTTTTTTTCATTTTTTATTAGGTATTTAGCTCATTTACATTTCCAATGCTATACCAAATGTCCCCCATACCCACCCACCCCCACTCCCCTACCCACCCACTCCCCCTTTTTGGCCCTGGCGTTCCCCTGTACTGGGGCATATAAAGTTTGCAAGTCCAATGGGCCTCTCTTTTCAGTGATGGCTGACTAGGCCATCTTTTGATACATATGCAGCTAGAGTCAAGAGCTCCGGGGTACTGGTTAGTTCATAATGTTGTTCCACCTATAGGGTTGCAGATCCCTTTAGCTCCTTGGGTACTTTCTCTAGCTCCTCCATTGAGAGCCCTGTGATCCATCCATTAGCTGACTGTGAGCATCCACTTCTGTGTTTGCTAGGCCCCGGCATAGTCTCACAAGAGACAGCTATATCTGGGTCCTTTCAATAAAATCTTGCTAGTGTATGCAATGGTGTCAGCGTTTGGATGCTGATTATGGGGTGGATCCCTGGATATGGCAGTCTCTACATGGTCCATCCTTTCATCTCAGCTCCAAACTTTGTCTCTGTAACTCCTTCCATGGGTGTTTTGTTCCCACTTCTAAGGAGGGGCATAGTGTCCACACTTCAGTCTTCATTTTTCTTGAGTTTCATGTGTTTAGGAAATTGTATCTTATATCTTGGGTATCCTAGGTTTTGGGCTAATGTCTACTTATCAGTGAGTACATATTGTGTGAGTTCCTTTGTGAATGTGTTATCTCACTCAGGCTCCTAGGTTTTTTGGTATTCCAGATGAATTTGCAAATTGCCCTTTCTAACTCAGTGAAGAATTGAGTTGGAATTTTGATGGGGATTGCATTGAATCTGTAGATCGCTTTTAGCAAGATAGCCATTTTTGCTATATTAATCCTGCCAATCCATGAGCATCTGAGATCATTCCATCTTCTAAGATCTTCTTCGATTTCTTTCTTCAGAGACTTGAAGTTCTTATCATACAGATCTTTTACTTCCTTAGTTAGAGTCACACCAAGGTATTTTATATTATTTGTGACTATTGTGAAGGGTGTTGTTTCCCTAATTTCTTTCTCAGCCTGTTTATCCATTGTGTAGAGAAAGGCCACTGATGTGTTTGAGTTAATTTTATATCCAGCTACTTCACTGAAGCTGTTTATCAGGTTTAGGAGTTCTCTGGTGGAATTTTTAGGGTCACTTATATATACTATCATCTCATCTGCAAATAGTGATATTTTGACTTCTCCCTTTCCAATTTGTATCCCCATGATCTCTTTTTGTTGTCTAATTGCTCTGGGTAGGACTTCAAGTACTATATTGAATAGGTAGGGAGAAAGTGGGCAGGCTTGTCTAGTCCCTGATTTTAGTGGACTTGCTTCAAGTTTCTCTCCATTTCGTTTAATATTGGCTACTGGTTTGCTGTATATTGCTTTTATTATGTTTAGGTAGGGGCCTTGAATTCCTGATCTGTCCAAGACTTTTATCATGAGTGGGTGTTGGATTTTGTCAAATGCTTTCTCCACCTCTAACAGGATGATCATGTGGTTTTTGTCTTTGAGTTTGTTTATGTGGTGGATTATGTTGATGAATTTCTGTATATTAAACCATCCCTGCATCCCTGTGATGAAGTCTAATTGGTCATGATGGATGATCATTTTGATGTGTTCTTGGATTCAGTTTGTGAGAATTTTATTGAGTATTTTTGCATCGATATTCATAAGGGAAATCGCTCTGAAGTTCTCTTTCTTTGTTGGGTCTTTATGTAGTTTAGGTGTTAGAGTAATTGTGGCTTCATAGAATGAATTGGGTAGAGTACCTTCTGTTTCTATTTTATGGAATAGTTTGAGGAGAATTGGAATTACGTCTTCTTAGAAGGGCTGATAGAATTCTGCACTACCAATCTGGTCCTGGGCTTTGTTTGGTTGGGACACTATTAATGACTGCTTCTATTTCTTTAGAGGATATGGGACTATTTAGATCGTTAATATGATCCTCATTTAACTTTTGTACCTGGTATCTGTCTAGAAAATTGTCCATTTCATCCAGGTTATCCAATTTTGTTGAGTATAGCCTTTTGTAAAGGGATCTGATGACATTTTGGATTTCTTCAGTTTCTGTTGTTATGTCTCCCTTTTCATTTATGATTTTGTTAATTAGAATACTGTCCCTGTGCCCTCTAGTTAATCTGGCTAAGGGTTTATCTATCTTGTTGATTTTCTCAAAGAACCAGCTCCTGATTTGGCTGATTCTTTGTATAATTCTTTTTGTTTCCACTTGGTTGATTTCAGCCCTAAGTTTGATTATTTTCTGCTGTCTACTCCTTTTGGGTGAATTTGCTTCCTTTTGTTCTAGAACTTTTAGGGGTACTGTCAAGCTGCTAGTGTATGCTCTGTCTAGTTTCTTTGTGGAGGCACTCAGAGCTATAAGTGTTCCTCGTATGACTACTTTCATTATATCCCATAAGTCTGGGTATGTTGTGGCTTCATTTTCATTAAACTCTAAAAAGTCTTTAATTTATTCTTTATTTCTTCCTTGACCAAGTTATCATTGAGTAGAGTATTGTTCAGTTTCCACGTGAATGTTGAATTTCTACTATTTATGTTGTTATTGAAGATCAGCCTTAGTCCGTGGTGATCTGATAGGATGCATGGGATAATTTCAATATTTTTGTATCTGTTGAGGTCTGTTTTGTGACTGATTATATGGTCAGTTTTGAAGAAGGTACCATGAGGTGCTGAGAAGAAGGAATATCCTTTTGTTTTAGGATAAAATGTTATATAGATATCTATTAAATCTATTTGTTTCATAACTTCTGTTAGTTTCAATATGTCTTTGTTTAGTTTCTGTTTCCAGGATCTATCCATTGATGAGAGTGGTGTGTTGAAGTCTCCCACTATTATTGTGTGAGGTACAATGTGTGCTTTGAGCTTTATTACAGTTTCTTTAATGAATGTGGCTGCCCTTGTATTTGGAGCATAGATATTCAGAATTGAGGGTTCATCTTGGATGATTTTACCTTTGATGGGTATGAAGTGTCCCTCCTTGTCTTTTTTGATAACTTTGGGTTGGAAATCGACTTTATTCAATATTAGAATGGCTACTCCAGCTTGTTTCTTCAGACCGTTTGCTTGGAAAATTGTTTTCCAGCCTTTTACTCTGAGGTAGTGTCTGTCTTTGTCCCTGAGGTGGGTTTCCTGTGTGCAGCAAAATGTTGAGTCCTTTTTATGTAGCCAGTCTGTTAGTATATCTTTTAATTGTGGAATTGAGTCCATTGATATTAAGAGATATTAAGGAAAAGTAATTGTTGCTTCCTGTTATTTTTGTTGTTAGAGTTTGGATTCTGTTCTTGTGGCTATCTTCTTTTAGTTTTTTTTTTTTTTTTTAAGGATTACTTTCTTGCTTTTTCTAGGGCATAATTTCCCTCCTTGTGTTGGAGTTTTCCCTTTATTATCCTTTGAAGGGCTGGATTCATGGAAAGATAATGTTGAATTTGGTTTTGTCATCTAATACTTTGGTTTTTCCATCTATAGTAATTGAGAGTTTTGCTGGGTATAGTAGCCTGGGTTGGCATTTGTCTTCTCTCAGGGTCTGTCCAGGATCTTGTGGCTTTCATAGTCTCTGGTGAGAAGTCTGGTGTAATTCTAATAGGTCTGCCTTTATATGTCACTTGATCTTTTTCCCTTACTACTTTTAATATTATATCATTATTTAGTGCATTTTTTTTGTTCTGATTATTATGTGTCGGGAGGAATTTCTTTTCTGGTCCAGTCTATTTGGAGTTCTGTAGGCTTCTTGTATGTTCATGGGCATCTCTCTCTTTAGGTTAGAAAATTTTTCGTCTATAAATTTGGTGAAGATATTTATTGGCCCTTTAAGTTGAAAATCTTCATTCTCATCTACACCTATTTTCCTTAGGTTTGGTCTTCTCATTGCGTCCTGGATTTCCTAGATGTTTTGAGTTAGGATCTTTTTGCATTTTGCATTTTCTTTGATTGTTGTGTCCATGTTTTCTATGGAATCTTCTGCACCTGAGATTCTCTCTTCCATCTCTTGTATTCTGTTGCTGATGCTCGCATCTATGGTTCCTTACTTCTTTCCTAGGGTTTCTATCTCCAGAGTTGTCTCCCTTTGGGTTTTCTTTACTTTTTCTACTTCCATTTTTAGATCTTGGATGGTTTTGTTCAATTCCATCACCTGTTTGGTTGTATTTTCCTGTAATTCTTTAAGGGATTTTTGTGTTTCCACTTTAAGGACTTCTACTTATTTAGCAGTGTTTTCCTGTAATTCTTTGAGGGATTTTTGTGCTTCCTCTTTAAGGACTTCTATCTGTTTAGCAGTGTTCTTCAGTATTTCTTTTAAGTGAATTATTAATGCCCTTCTTAAAATCCTCTACCAGCATCATGAGATATGATTTTAAGTCTTTGGGTGTGTTGGGGTATCAAGGACTCGCCATGGTGGGCTTACTGGGTCCTGATGATGCCAAGTGGTCTTGGTTTCTGTTAATAAGATTCTTACATTTGCCTTTCGCCATCTGGTAATCTCTGGTGTTACTGTTCTAGTTGTCTCTGGCTGGAGCTGGTTCCTCCTGTGATTCTGTTAGCCTCTGTCAGCACTCCTGGGAGTCCAACTCTCTCCTGAGTCTCAGTGGTCAGATCACTCTCTGCAGACAAGCTCTCCTGTTTCAGGGAAGGTGCACAGAGGTCTGGAGCTTAGATCTGCCTTTTGGCTGAAGATGAAGGCCCAAAGGTACCCTGTGGCCTGTTCTCTCCTGCATGGATTGGTCTCTGGGAGACCCGGGATACAAGATGGTGCTCTCACCTGAGTTCTGGGGTCAGAGCCCTCCCTGGAGGGTGACTCTCCTCTGGTGGGGAAGATGCTCAGAGGGTCTGAGTCTCAGTTCAATTCCATCACCTGTTTGGTTGTATTTTCCTGTAATTCTTTAAGGGATTTTTGTGTTTCCACTTTAAGGACTTCTACTTATTTAGCAGTGTTTTCCTGTAATTCTTTGAGGGATTTTTGTGCTTCCTCTTTAAGGACTTCTATCTGTTTAGCAGTGTTCTTCAGTATTTCTTTTAAGCGAATTATTAATGCCCTTCTTAAAATCCTCTACCAGCATCATGAGATATGATTTCATCCCCTCCTGGCTGGGGATAAAAGCCCGAAGGGACCCTGTCCAAGAAGCTCTATTGCTTCTGTGGTCAACATGCTCTCCTGTGCAGACTGGTATCTGTGACCTGGGATACAGGATGGCGCTCTCTCTTGAGTCCCGGGGTCAGAAACCTCTCTGGAGGCTGACTCTCCTCAGTGATCCTAAGATCCTAGATGTGCTAGGGCGCCTGAGGCTCGAAGAGTCCTCTGGGGACCGTGGGACCATCAGCCAAATTCACACCCAAGATGACGCGGGGCTGACGCCCGGTGATCGTATTTCTTAATTAACTCTGCAACCCAAATATCAATTACTTTCTCAGTAAGTTCTTATTGCTAAATGGGGGCATGGTGATATTCACCTCTAGCACAAAATCTTTCAGTAAATGCCTCTTGCCAAACTTTTTGGGGAAAGGGTCTCATTATATAGCTCTGGCTTCACATGTCACAGAGATCCACCTGCCTTTGCAGATCTGATGTTAAAGACATGTGCCACTACAGTGGGCCCTGGGTGAATCTCATTTGCCCTTGAATGCAAATCTAGATTCCCTATGGCATGGAGTATTCTTGTTCTGTCCTCTTCTCTGCCGTTGATCTGATCTTGTAAGGTTCATTTGCCACCATATTCACAGTCTACTGTTTTGAGCTTAGAAGAAACTACAAACTGCCCCCACCTCTTCTCCAACCCTATCTACTGATCTAGATTTCAACAATGAGTACCAAAGAAACATAGGAGCTAAAAATGACATGTGTGCAGTTTTGATTTAAAGCTGCAGCAGAAAATCATGTGCTCACATTCCTCTAAAGCACACCCTCTCCTAAGCTTGACTTACGTAGCACATTCTTAGTCAGTTTGAACTTCTAGGCAGCTGTATCCACTGATGGTCCTGACAATCCCATTTAGAAACCCAGACCCACGATTCTCAAGGAAGCCCAGATCTGTATTTTCTTGGAAGCTATGCATAACAATCTATGTGAGGAAAGCCACTAATGCCTAACAGCTATTGGTGCCTAAGAGCTACATAACATTTTTAAAAACAAACACCAGGTAATATTTAATCATTACTTTTTACCAACTCCAGGATCTCGTCAGGATAACAATGGTCTCTGGTTTAGTGCACTTGACCTTAGGAAGTCACTGAATCATCTCACAACGGTGAAAGTTCTCCAAATCCCAGCGGCTGAGTGTGAAGCAAGTAACCTGGTAAGCACCAACTTGCTCGCTGTAAAGATAGGGTGTTCATGTGGTTGCAGAATTTATAAGAGACACACTCTCTCTTTAAGCATGGTGAGCTTAAATCTGAGCAGTTGGAAGACAGAGGCAGGAGAATCCCAAGTTCAAAACCATCTTCAACGACACAAGGAAGTTCTGTCTCAAACAGCCAAACAATGTCCAAGCTCAACATACAATTTATTTGTGTGTCTGTACGTTTATGTCATTGTTAGTTTACATGCATGTTTGTGTAGTGTATGTCCATGTTTGTACTGGTGCTTGTGTGTAAGTGCATCTGCATGTGTGTATGTGTGTGTGGAGGCCAGGGGAAAACCTTAGATGTCCCCTCGGGAATACAGTCCACTTTCTTTGAGACAGGGTTTCCCATTGGCCTGGAGCTGATCAGTTAGGCTAGACTGGTTGGCCCATGAGGCTCAAAGATCTGCTTATCTCTACCACTCCAGTGCTGGGATTACAAGAGCATACAACCACACCCAGCATTCTGGGGACTTGAACTCATGTCATGCTTTACTAGCTGAGCCCCCAACCCCACAGCCATGCTTCAACCATGTACTTTAGTAGTATATGCCAATTTGCCTGTGTACACGTTAAACATTGGAGGACTGTCTGTGTGGCACTTAGTGAAGATTAGTGTTCGGTATTCTCAAAGGGCAATGTCACCAAGTATACAGAGGTGATACTTTTACTTGATAGAGCAGAAATATCGGTGCATCTATAGATCCAGGAGTTTCAATATGCCCAGAGTAGAAAGAGGAAGAAACACAATGTGGTCTTCAAGTAGCCAAACCAAATAAGACAAGGAAATAACATGCTTGTGGGTGCTCCTGAAAATATCTCTTATAGATGCCTAGTCCCTGAAGGAAAGTCAGGAGGAGAAAATTTTACAAATTAGCCTGTAAGGGAGCTATGTAATTTATGCCTTAAAAGTCACCTCAAGGAACAATTCTCTTATCCCTAACTTCAGTTGCAGTTGATTCAAATGCAGTTTCCTTGGTCATCCCCAGACATGCATGTGTATGAACTGAGTTTGAGGGAGGCCAGGTTTATCTCTGATTACCACACAGATATTATATATCTTAAGTAGCTGTGCAAGATGCAAACAGTCTATAAACATAGTTTTAAACTATGAAGATCAATGTAAACTCACTTTTGATTCTAAAGCTTGAAATTTTCCAGACGGGTTCTTGGTGTCACCTGAATTTCCAAGAAGCTGATCTCACAGGATGAGTGATCTGCTGTGAAGGTAGGTTTCAAGTGTACACATGCAACAGCTTAGAATCACATAGTCAGGGAGTCAGCTAAGAAATTCCCCAGCTTACATTGGCCTGTAAGCAAGTGTGTGGGACACTGTCTTGGTTTAATTGAGGAAGCAGTGTACATCCCATTGTGGGAGGCACCATTCCCTAGGCAGACTAACCCGGGGCTAGATAAGAAAGCTAGTTAAGCAAAAACCTGTGTGAGAAAACAAGAGGAGTTCTTTCATGGTTTCTGCTTCAAGTCCCTGCTCTGTCTTCTCTCAGAGATAGATTGTGACCTGGAAGCTGAAATAAGCCCTTTTACTCTTATTAGGCTACTTTTTAATCAGATGATTTTATTACAGCAACAAAAATAGGGAAAAAATAGGTTTCTTACATAATCAATGATAATCTTTTAATCATAAAAGTCTGCTTCCTGGGTATATATGCCTGCCTGCATATGTGTATATAGTGGTCTACGCCTCAATGTCTCACCAACTTATTTTTTGAGACAGAGCTTCTCACTGAACCCAGGGTTCACCAATGTGGGCTGACTGGTTGTGAAACAAATCCCAAGTATCCTTCTGCCTGCACTTGCCCAGAGCTGGAATTATACACATAAAATACAAGTAAGCCCACCTTTTCACAGAGGAGCTAGAGATATGAACCTCGCTCTTCATCCTTGTAGAGACTGAGCCATCTCCCCAGTTTCTATTTCATTTAGACTAGATCTAATTCAATGGTTATGAACACAGGAGTTGCTAAAGAATATCTCTTTGCATCTAAATAATTTTTTCATTGGAGTTTGGCTCAGCTCCCAATTCTAGACTTCAATAGGATGACCAGTGGTTAGTTAATGATCTTTCTTGTATTGCCATCAGACAATGGACTCCAAACCATTTGAGCATGTTCTTTATCTGTCCACCACTCAAATACCCCCATACATCCCTCTTCTACTCACTTCCAATTTGTGGATTCTCAGTAGAGAAAAATGTTGGTACTTAATTTTGCATCAAGACTACCCTTGATTGTTGACTACATACAGAATGTTTTCAAAGAGAAACCTGCTTCTTTAGTCCTACCAAAAGACTACTATTCTATGATTAATGCTTACATATATCTTATTTAGACTCCTGGGCCATGCAACTTTGATTTCTAAAAACATTTGTGTATTCACTGGTGGCATGCTATTACCACTTAATGACAGCTTACACCTATTGAGAACATAGTCTGTAAAAGGTAGGATCTTATTTCATTCTTCTTGCAAATGTATGAAGTGGGTCCTTTGACAATTACTCATTTTACAGAAAAAAAAAAAAAAAAGCACGAGTCCAGAGTTCTGCTAAGCACACCATTACCGACACTGCAAGCACCCATTAGCAAGTCATCCTGTCTCCAGAAACTGAAACTGGGATAGGTCTTCCAGAGTTTCACACGATCTACCACCCACACAGCTTTAAAATAGTGTGGCATTTTCCAATTGCTGGTGAGAGCTGATGTATAAGAAGTGTGATTTCTCAAGAAGACAGAGTCTTCATCCAATGGGAGCTAGAGTCCTCTTTGTGAAATTATTGGCCTTAGAGAATGAGCAATTTGGTGTGTATATAAAATATTCCAGTCATAAAATGCTCTCAATATTGAATGTTATGGATAATTACTAAATATTCATGACCATTCCTTATTATAGGGGTCTGAACTAGTCTGAACTAGTCACAAAGCTTCCAGTCATTCATATCAAGATTTTTGCTACAAATATCAACTTGATATCACTGCGGGTGGCTCCAGTTTGTCTGTATGGGACTCACTTGTCTTTCTTTTCAATATGTTTAAAAGATTTCCCATGCTGGCAAGACCACAGTCAGATTTGAAAGGAACCCTAGGGGTGATCCCTAATCCCCATATGTCAGAGAGGAGACAGAATTCTAGAGAAACCACATGACTTGTTCTTGGTCATCTGCAGTTGGTAGTTCAGACTCAGAGGACATCCATGGCTGGTGCCACTAATCCATACAGTCCTGCTATTGATATTGTGAATTGGGAAATTAAGTTCGATTGAATTGAATGACTACAAGGCACAGAGTCTGGATCCTGCTTATAAATCTATGCCAGGGTGAGATACACCTGCAGAGAATAGCCCCCAATTATTTAATGAGTCCATGGATATTGTGCTAGGCATGTTTATTATTATTATTATTATTATTATTATTATTATTATTATTATTATTGCGACAGTGGAGATAGAACCCAGAACTTCAGTCTACCACAGATCTATAGCCCTTTATCCATCTTATGTTTTGTTTTGAAGCTGGTCTTGTTGAATTGCCCAGGCTGGATTTCTGATTGTGATTTTCCAGCCTCACCTTTCCGAGTAGTGTGGATTACAGGCTAAGCCACCAGTCTGGACTTGTGGTGGGCATTTTGTACAGTCTACTCTTCGAACATGCACAGCCACCCAACACTTTTACAAGTGGGATGCTGACAGAACTCTCTTAACCTGCTTCAAGTCCCAGAAGTAGCAAATAGGTCTTAGGGAGTCTGAGCCCAGGCGTCTCTGTCTCCACGCCAGGTTCCTTTCAGCATGGTATGCTGGGAAGCATCTTGGGAAATGAAGGTGATTGTTTTGCTTTGAAAACAGATTGACATGTTGAAAGAGAGTGGGAGGAAGGAGCTCGGTGCTCCTCTTCAGCTCCGTGGAGCGGACAGTGTATGAAGGGCCTTGCTCCTTTGCAGTGTGAACCTTCTGTATCTGCCGCTGTGGCTCTTTGGTATTTTAGACCTATTGATTAGATGATTTTTCTGACTAGGTGCTTTACTTTATAGGTTGTGTCAATGTCCGGCTGTAACTCATTTTAGCCAAACGACATGTCTCTTCTCTGCCAAGCAGAATGTAATGTAACATGAGTCATCAGAAAAGCGACATGACACATCAGAAATAAACGCTCATGACCACCGATTCGGGCAGCTAATAAAGGCAAGCACATTGTATTATTCATGTCTAAATGATATTCATGGATAATTCAGTCTGCCCAAACCCCCAGAGATGAAGCCTCTAAGCCAAAAACACCAATTCTGTAGACTTTGCTAAATCAAACCAGATGTGCTGCAAGACACATTTTTATCAAAAGCTTTACTTTATAAATAGGCCTACCATCCAGACTCATTTTCAGATCTTACAGCAGAACTCGAAATGCATCCTGGGCCCTGTTTGGTGGTGGTGGTGGGGTATTATAAGAAACAATCTGTTTCAAAGACTGAAGTTTTTCATTAGATTCTACCCCATGAACCAGCTAATTAAAAAAAAAAAAGTCCTCACTTTAAAGCTAGAGTCAGAAGACATTATTAAAGAGGAGAGGAGAGAGGCTCTGCCTCCTGATGCTGGGTATTCAGTTTCCAGCCCAGGGAAAGGGGAGCCCCTGTGTTAATGACTAATGTGTCCGTGGTATTACAAGACCACAGGCCCTGCCTAAGGACCATAGGATTCTCCAGACAGAGAAGGCAGACAACAAGGATAACACGAACTTCCCAAGTCATTGTTGCCAGGGAAGCTTTGAGAGTGTCCCCCTCATACCGGACTTTAAAGGACACAGTCACATTCCCTGCTCTTCTACACAATGCTTAATTTCCTTTGCAAAATTAAACTTCTGAAGATGTAGATTTCAGAGTCAGGGCATGAAATAAGGTCTATAGCGGATACAGGATGATGGGGCGATAGGGTGGGACTTGGGGGTGATGAGATGGCTCAGTGGTTAAGAGCTCTGCAATTCCAGAGGACCTGAAGTTGTTTCTCAGCAACTATGTTACACAGCTTGATACCTCTGCCCAGGCACCCATGTATGCATGGCACACACTCACCCTGTCACACATATACACATGAAAAATAAAATCGAAATGAGCAGAGACAGACTACACGGGTATGAACTTGTTTTGAAGGGGGTGAAATGAATCTTAATAAAACACGAGTTGCTGTCAACACTGATGGGGACATAAGTTTAATTATTTCATATACTTTCTACAATTTAAATTTAAATCAGCTCATACTGGATTTCATCCCTTTTATTAGAGTTATTGTCCTTATTTCTCATAAGAATAGAAAAGAATAGGAGTTTCTGTAGAGAACAGAACATAATCCATTTGGTGGTGAATAGTAGGTACTCAGAATAGACTGTGGTTCACACACTTCGCCATTCCCTGTAAATGTCATATTTTCTTGTCACAAACATTTTTCTGTGAAATCTGACTTTTTAGAATGCCTATGAGGATTGCAGATAATAATTGTTCAATAAGTGTAAGCCATGTATATTAATAAAAAATTACCGTACAAAGCAAATGTGGTATTTTCTAGAAAGTTGCAACTCCCCCAAATTTTTATATAAGTTGGTGTAAATATTTATGCATTTCAACTATTTTACAGATTGTATGGAGACAGCAAACTAAGAATAACTACTCTGATCCACAGAAAAAGAGTTCTCAATGCCGACTCTCCCCAACTCTCCCTCCAGTGGCTTTTGCTGTTACTGTTTGAGACACACGTTTGCTACACAGCCTACTCATGTCAGATTCATGATTCGCCTGCTGTAACCTAAGTGCTCAGATTGCAGCACGCTCCTCCATGGCCAACTGTTGGCTAGTCTTTTTAATTCCTAATTTAAAAATGGTGACTTACTGTTTGTATTGCCACTAGTATCTGTATTTACAGGACACATTATAGGAAGCTATTTAATAAACTTAAGTAGACAATTTTCCTTACCCCTCAGGGTTAGAAACTGGATTTTTATTTATTTACTCTATTTGTAGACCTTTTCATAAAGTATGCCACATAGTAGACATTAGAAAATATCTTTAAATTAATTAATGGGTAAATTATCTCCTCTATTTATAGAAAAGTGCAAAATATAGGATACTGCTTTTTAAATATCTTACCAAATAATTACATTGTGTTTGAAAAAAGCATTTGAAAAATTTATGTGGGATATAGAGCCATAAAGAGTCTGTGTGTATGTGTGTGTGTGTGTGTGTGTATGTGTGTGTATGTATGTGTGTCCACACATGTGCTTGTGTGTGTGTGTGTGTGCCCACATGTGTGCTTGTAATTTTGTGTATATGTGTGTGTTCACAGGTGTGGTTGTGTGTATGTGTGTATGCCCACATGTGTGCTTGTGTGTGTCCACACGTGTGCTTGTATGTATGTATTATGTATGTGCATGTATGTGTCCACATGTGTGCTTGTGTGTGTATGTCTCCACATGTATGCATGTGCATGTGACTAATAGAGGGAAACTTTCTGGAGTTGAGTCTCTCTTTCCACCTGGGGACCTGAAGTTCAAACTTGGGGAACAGGCAAGCACTTTTACCTACTGAGCCATCTTGCTGGCCCCATAAAGAGCTTTTTGAAAGCAATGTTTAGGGACCTTTTCCTTCATCCTAGCATCTCTTTGTTTCATGTCCTTATTAGAATTCACCCCCTTAGTCCATAGGATGGACTGTGTGTGCCCTTGAGTGACACAAACCAGAACGTGCAGTTACCTCCTCCCTTGTCTCTTAGCTGACGTCAACTTTCTGAGGCAAGCTGTCTCCCTGACTCTTGTTACCTTTACATCTAGCTCTGTTCCCCAAACTGGAACTTCCATCGGAAATAAGAGTGAACACTGTATCCAGGGTCAGGCTTACTTCTGTTTGAAATAAAGATTTTGCCATTTGCTTAAGCCTACTTCAGTCCTCATTTTACTTGTCAGGGGTATTCCTTGTCACAGTTGCCATGACAGCCTTGGAGACTGATCTCACGCCATCGGCTAATTAGAAATACTTCAGATATGTGTTTAGCAACATAACATTTATGTGTAGTTTGCATGAGGCAGAAAACAAATCCTAAAGACATGAAAGTGTGTTTTAGAATCCCAACAAAGCAAACTGACCGACACAGTCATGTGCTTGAATGAAATATGCACTTGTTCCCAGCATGCCATTTGCCTGGCATGAGGTAAACACTCAGCAGTGTTCTTTAACTAAATCGTTGAACTGAGGAATCTACAGTGAGACAGTCTCAACCCTGGCACCATGCAGGCAATTCAGTCATCTCCCTGAGCAAACAGGATACCTGTGTAGCAATCCTACTTGGAAGCCAGTATTTCTGACACAACTGGTTGCATCAGTCATTAGAGTTCATTCCTGGAGATAACCCTTCAAGAGAAATGTTTCTCCTCAAAGAAACACTGTTTTGTTGGGGCAATGCAGGGAAGTAAAGGGGGATGTAAGGCAATGACCTCTATTCATGGGGAGGTTGGGGTGTAGCTCAGCTGTACACAGTACATGTAGAACTCTGGGCTCCATCGCCATCAGCATACATGCAGACAGTGTGCAGTAGAGACTTAAGAACCATCCGTACTGGCAGTCACAGTGTACTGGCTAGTTTTATGTCAACTTGACACAGGCTGGAGTTATCACAGAGAAAGGCGCTTCAGTTGAGAAAATGCCTCCATGAGATCCAGCTATAAGGCATTTTCTCAATTAGTGATCAAGGGGGAAAGGCCTCTTATGGGTGGGACCATCTCTGGGCTGATAGTTTTTGGTTCTATAAGAGAGCAGGCTGAGCAAACCAGTGGAAGCAAGGCAGTAGGTAACATCCCTCCATGGCCTCTGCATCAGCTCCTGCTTTCTGACCTCCTTGAGTTCCAGTCCTGCATCCTTTGGTGATGAACAGCAGTATGGAAGTGTAAGCTGAATAAACCCTTTCCCCCACAATTTGCTTCTTGGTCATGATGTGTGTGCAGGAATAGAAACCCTGACTAAGACACACAGCAAGGAAGAAATCCCTGCATCAGTGCGTGTAGCTCTTTGCTAGTGTGAAAAGACAACACAGATCATGGTGAACTAAATGTCTTCACATCTGATATCTATAGATGTTTTGTTTCATTCAATATGAGATAAAGTCGATATTTTGCTCCTCTCTAAAGGTCATGGGAATAGATAAATTCATCCAACTACCTCACGTGTTGGGGCCAAGAACCTGTGGCTAGACAGATCCTAGAAACCAGGCAAGAACCTACAGCTACCGTGCTTCTAAATACACATAGTCTTCAACTGACCACCAATGACTTATTGTTATAGCCATAGATTAGTCACTCTCTCAACCCTCATAGTAGAGGCTTCTAGGGCTGGAGAGATGGATCAGCAGTTAAGAGCACTGACTGCTCTTCCAGAGGTCAGGTGGATCAGTCTGGCCAGCCTGCTTTAGAGCTACTTCCAGGCTAGCCAGAGCTACAGAGAAAGCCTGAAGCTTCTATTGGTAGTAGATAGTTATTAACACGGCCATGAATGGGCAGAGAATAGGAGACTATGGAAAGCTGGAATTCTTAGCGATAAATCGGATCATCTATATCACACCCCCTCCTCCCAAGGCTCAAGATCTCTGTAGCATGGGAGGCAGAACAAGTAAGAGCCCAAGGTGCTAGGTGACAAGGAGGAAACGGTGTCTCCCCGACAGCACATGCAAGGCTGGTACAGGCTCAAGCCAGAAACAGCACGGGGCAGGCATGGAGTCCCCCCAACCCTAGCTGATGAACTGCAGCGAACTGAGAGCCGAAATGATAGCTTAACCTCTCTTCGCACATTCTCTCTGGCAACTGCTACAGCCTACAGTGCAGACGAGAAGAACTCTCATGAGAAGGGGCCACGGCTTTCAAACTCCAAGTCTCTGCCAGAGGGACACAGTACTCCAGAGGCTCTCTGTCACAGCACGGTGGGCAGTGCTGGGAAAATGGGTGAGAACTGTGTTGAATTGAGGAGTGTAGTTTACTACCCTAAGCAAAGTATCATGAGAGTTTGTCAGTTCTGGGTATAGACTCTTGAAGGGCAGAAACACAAGTGGATACTGTGTAAACGGCCATTTCTTTATTATACAAATGGAAGTTTGCTTTTGATACCACAGGAGAAAGACTCAAAAGAAGTCAGGACAACAAGGACAAAACAAATGGTAGATTCTATAACCGATGAAAAAGAAAAATGAATTTTTAGCCATAGAGAAAATAAAACAGGTCTGTTGCTTTCTTTCATTTTTGATACAGCGAAGTTGCACAACAGCACACTGCAGACCCACCAACTAAACAAGTCTGTCAGACTCGGCTACCCACCTTAGACAGAAGAGGGCAAACCCAGCCCTGCCCCACCATCTCCCACATAATGAGGGAGACCTCCTCTGGTCCCCAGAGGAGCTACTGAGAAGTCTTTTGATCTCAAACAGGTTAATTTCTCAAACCAGTTCACTCTCCTATGAAGTGAAGACAGTAATAGAAGCCATCTCAAAGAATCGTTTTGATTGTAGTGTTAAATAATTTATACTGGACAGAATGAAAGATCTCACAAATGCTGGCTCTCCCTACTTGAAGTGGTTCTGTGGAACTGGAGTAAAGTTACACAGTGAACCATGGCCTCCATTGTTGAACTTGGTTAGGGTGTTCCAAGCAATAGACAATGAAACAGATGCAGGAGAAGCTAAGAAAAGAGATGTAAAAAAATGCTAAAAATGTTATATTGAGGCAGTTAGACAATTCAGAAAATCCTACCACAAATGTCTAGAACTCCATGAAAGTTAATAAATCAAGGTAGCATTTTGAAAAGTACATATAATTAGTAAAAATAATGTGAAAAATAATTCAAAATATCAATAAACACCTAAAAATAAATCAGGTTAAACTATACAAGACATCTCCTATGCTATATACGTGTGTGTGTGTGTGTGTGTGTGTGTGTGTGTGTGTGTGTGTATGATCATATTAAGGTGTATGAAAAACATTTGTATGTAGATGTCATTCCAGTAAGTTGAATGTTGTTAATATAGCAATGCTCCTTTTATATTGAGAGGGTAAAAGAAATTCATGGAAGGTTTTACAGTTGATCAGGACAAATAATGTATTTTAATGATCACACAAAGATTGTCTAGTTGTCATTGCACTGCTCGTTAACAGGTCTACAACTGACCTGTAGATAAAAAGGATACAAAAAAGTGTGTTGAGAAGCATATGAGTGATTTTCAAACTTGTGGGGAAATTGTTTGTATTATTCTTTAAAGGTGTTTTGAGAAAATATGCTAGTGACTTAAACAGAACCTGCTTAATAGTGTCTTTTCCATATTATATATACATATTTTATATATATCAATTATTAATTAAATTTTAGAATGAAGCCATCTGCCTTGTCAGGCCTTTCTAACCATTAAACAAAGGACTATGACATAAGATCAAAAAGAAATATTCTACATATCATCCTGAGGTATGATATTAAAAAAACCAGGGTTCTTAGAAAAAGAAACATCTAGAATACACATAAGAGAACTTAAGTAATACAAAGAGCTAGAAGTATGAAAAGATAAGTTTTTACAACTTGGTGGGAAATCATTCAGGAATTATTTTCAAAGTAATTTACAAAACATAAGGATAGTTAGTGAGCAAAATATCAAGGTGATTACAAATAACTGAGTAAGGACCACGTGTGCACGTTGTACTGGTGGTGCCTATGGTTGTGGCTCGGAGTTGGTCTGCAGAACACACACTCACAAGGACTTCCTCAGACTAAAATCTGGTAGAGGCTTTCTGCTGGAGTGTGAATACAGAGTTTTAAACATGTTTGACTCCAAGTCACCCAGAAATTACACATTCAGGAGTTGTTTTTTCCTAGAAAAGAAAAATCCACTTGGCTATGTAAGCAAGAATTAGCCATAACATGAACGACCTGGTCAACAATGAGCTCACCGAGTCCTTCCTCAAGAATCTTATAAAGGAACTCCATGTACTTAGGAATATATAGTTTTAGAAATGATAGGAGACTATGCCTACATATATTCTTGTTAAAGGTTGATTATTAAAGATGGCCTCCATTTTAATTTTAAAACTTTGCCTACAGTCATCTTAAATCACGGTTGGCAAATGACTCTTCCACAGGGCCAGACAGAAAGCATTTCAGTGTTCACAGGGCAGCCAAGATTTCCCCCTACATAGTCATCTTCATTTGTTATTAATAACCCTTTAGAAGTCTACGAACCATTCTCATCTGTGCAGTTACACAGAAACAGCGGCTGAATGCTCGGCCTATAGACTGCAGCATGCCAGTGCCTACCTAGTCTTGGATAAATGGATGTATCAACTAGTCACTAATAGTAGTGACCTGTCAGTGAGTATCACTATTTTCTTCTTAATGCCTTTCTATATCTTCTGCATTTTAGAGTGAAGCATATATCATCTACACTTAAAACTAAATGCCAAGAATATTATTTTTAAAAATGTATACAGGGCTGGGAAGATGGCTCGGTGTGTAAAGTACTTGTCAAGTATGAGTGCCGACTTCAGATTCCAAAAGCATGGATGCATAGTGTCTGCCTATGGCTGGATGCAGTCGATGGCAGAGATGTAACCCCACCCCTCCTCTGGGAAGCTCACAGGATAGCTAGCCTGGGCTATAGGGCTGAGGCATAAACAGGAGGCTCTGCCTCCAACAGTCATCATAGAGAGTGAGGACCAACAGCCAAAGGTGTCTTCAGTCCTCTACCTGTTGCTGAACCCAAATAACTCTACTCAAATCATTCCAGTGGTAGCAGTGGTGCTGTCCTTGCTACCTGCCCCAGTGTTCTGGGTTCCTGAATAAAACACACACACACACACACACACGCTTGTGTGTGCACACAGCCTTATATTTTAATATGCCTTAAACAGTTCAATGGTTGGGTACTTCCAAGCCTCCACATGGCTAACATACTCTCCCCTCCAATAATCCTGAGTTATTACTTATGAAATTCTGTATTACATCTAGGCTGCCCTGGATACAGACTTGCAACACTATCTATCAGGCTGAGTTCCCCAGCACCTACATTACAGCTCTGTTCTCTGCCCAGCACCTCTTAGGCCTGGCATATAGTCCTTTTGTAGCATATAGTCCTTTTTTGCTTCTCTCTTTCCTCCTCCCTCAGTGTCTTGCCCTTGAATTCTAAAAGTCGTGCCTCTGTCTTCCTGCCCAGTCATTTGCTGCTGGCAACTTTATTTGCCAATCAAAACTAACATGGGCAAGGACCCCCCAGTGTCGTATGGATGTGCAGATTCTCATTTTAGGGACCCAATTAATGTAATATAAGCATTAGACCAAATCCACAGTATCTGCCTATGTGTCCTAACATGCATGTGCTTGTGCACACAAAGATAAAAGAATTAAAATTCTATACAGGCCTGGTGAGGTAGCTCTGTGGCAGAGTAACTGCCTACCATGTGAAAAGGTCTAGATCCAATCTCCATACCTACAAATGATGAATAAAAGGATAAACAAAATGTATACAAAATTTAAAAGTCATATGCTTTCCAGTAGCTGTGTGTGTACAAATGTGCATACACATGAGAATGCATGTGTGGAGGGGTGCGTTGTGGAGGGGTGCGTGTGTCTTATTCCTTCACTGGATACACCTGCTTCAGCTACAGTTAGCTTATGAGACAGTAACATCTTACAGTTGTGTACTGTGCCCATGGGCTTGCTGATGTGACCCACGCCCCTGCGCCTCTCTCTCCTACTCTCTCCCTCTCCCATCTTCTTCCTTCAGCAACTTCGCTGAGTCATAATTTTCATGCCATGAAATTTACCTGTTTTACATTTACATTCAACAATTTCTGCTACATTTACAGGGTGTCTTAAACCTCGTTGGATCCCACCACCCCTCGGTATAGATCTTGTGCTAGTCATTGTTAGCAATGAAGTGAAATAAAGATATGAAATAGAAGAATGAGATCATTAACTATATTCAAGTGTCTTTATAGAGTTCTTACTATGAGTGAGTCACTAGATCCATTGTTCAAAAACCAAACCCACAGAACATGAAATTGAAGAGTGGAGGTACAAGCTGAATTCAGACACTGAGACCACATACGTCATGCTGCTTTAAAGGTTGAACCCAGAGAAATGAAATTCTGTTTTCCAACAGTTCTTAATATCCTGAACAAGAGCTAAACTTGTTTAGTAAGCAGTTTGTTCCTGTAGCAATGTGTATGCATCTGGCTCATGTTTAAATAATGCATGTTAGAAAGCCAGGCAGTGGTGGTGCATGCCTTTAATCCCACCACTTGGGAGGCAGAGGCAGGCAGGTTTCTGAGTTCCAGGCCAGCCTGGTCTACAGAGTGAGTTCCAGGATAGCCAGGGCTACACAGAGAAATCCTGTCTTTAAAACGAGAACAAAACAAAAACAAAACAAAGTGAAACAAAATGCATGTTAGAGTCCTCTGTGAATTCCAGAGCAGTGTATGACAAGGAGGCTGAGTCCTGCCTTATAGTCAGCAAGTTTTCTTGATATCTCCAGTCAGTCACACGATCTCTTTTTGGCACCAATATCTGGAGATGGTGTTTGAATACAATTTGCTAGATAAGAATATAGTTAATCATTGAAAAAATTTAAATGTATATTTTAGGTTTTCTATTTAAAAAGTAATGCAGATAGGAAGGTCATTAATATTTATTATTTTAACTTCTTTTCAACTTTTTATGTTCATTGCAAAGTTTTTATAAACCATCAGAAGTTCAACAGTAAAATCAAAGGGTTGCAGAAAATAGTAACTTCACATCTATCAGCACCCATTCACATTTGTTCTACTGCAATACACTTCAGGATATATCACTTTTCTATGTGGCTACGAAGTCTCTTGTTAGGCTTTGAGTTTAGCATAAACTTTCTTTGATGTGAAAGAATATAGTAAGCTTCTTTCGTGTTACTGGGAACCTATCTAACACTATTTCAATAGTCCAGAAATGAGATTAATAAGTTCATATAACTTTTGACCATATGCTCCCAACCACCACTACCAATAACTCTCACAAGGATATAAGTCTGTTCAATAAATCCTCATGAGTTATAAGCATTAGGTTTCATAATGCTAACAAATACCCCCGAAACAATGAAGTTACAAAGAAAAAGGCCTATTTGGGCTCACAGTTTCAGATCCTTGTGTCTGTGGTTGGCACCAAAGCGTCGAACCTGCTGCAGCCCATTATGCTAGGAGCCGTCTGTATCTGAGCCAAACCACTGACCTCATGGCTTCGAAGGGAAAGACGAGAGGAAGGGATCAGGCTCCAGAGGTTGTCCTGTGGACATACCCATGGTGACCTAAGTTCCTCCTACCAGCCCACTGTCCCAGTAATGGTACAACCTCCCAAAACATGCCACAGGTAGGCAACCAAGGACCTTTTGCAGTATACTTATCCAACCATGTCATTGATCTCAGGCTAAGGTCCTTTGATGATGCAGAAAAACTCCACGTCTGCCTTGTCTAGCTCTTGAGCTGGAACTCTGGCTGGCAGACTTATGTTTTGTCCTAGCATTTGCAAATAATTCATAGGATCTAAGAAAAGTCCTTCCTCCTGTGGACACTTGCCCAGGAACATTACATCTTTTCTTCCCCCATCTTGTCCCCATATGCTCAACCCAGACTGCTTGTCTGGAAAATCCCCATGTACCCTTCAGAATTCTGCTCTGATACCTTGGAGGGCGTCCCTGTTTAGCATGCAAATAGACCGAGCGCACTGCTTTTTGTTATTGTTTCGAGAGATTTGCGGTACTATTTCTGAACCAAACATAGAGTTCTATTAGCCAAGCTTTCCCTTTCTATGGTAATTATTTATTTACATGTCTGTCTCCCCTCTGAAACCAGAGCTCCTTGATGGCAAGCTCCCTCATGACTAACCTCTGCCTACCCTCTGCCAGGGCGAAGCCCGCCACAGTTTCAGAATGTGTAAACTTCTTATTGGAAAGACACAACCAACCAATGTTACGTTTTAGAAATATGTGCTGAAATTACTCTGCAGTGCTCTGGTATCTGTATATCATTTCCAAAGCAAAAGAAAAAAGAAAGAAATTGGTCTGTCTGATCACTCATAAACAGTGGCAGTCTCATCTCAAGGTTAGGACTGACTGGTTGGGCATATGGGAAGGACCAAGGGAATGTGGGCCACAGAATATTCTGTAAAACAACTATTCGAGACATGAAAACTACTACCATGTATCTATTGATAGTTAAAGTGGGGAGAGAGCGCTGGCCTAGTATTCTTGATATCTTGAGTTTTCTGGAATCGGGGAGAGAGAGCTGGCCTAGTACTCTTGATATCTTGAGTTTTCTGGAATCTGAATGAGAAGATTCTAAGGCACATTTGCAAAGTGAATAGTTGTCTGTGATAACAGTTGTTGTTGGGCCAAGTGAGAGCTTTAACCTGCTTCATGACTCACGGTTAATTACATGATTATAAAGTTCAAAATTACAGACTTCTGTTTTCATATTGATCCATAGAATTGAGGTCAATATCACATTCAAGTTTGGAAGCAAGGCACCGCACAGTAGGCTCTGTGTCTTGGGAAGCTAACTAGTTCTCTCTATTCTCCATGTCTAAGGTAGCTAACTAGTTTTTTTTTTCTATTCTATGAGTCTTGGGAAGCTAACTAACTAGTTTTCTCTATTCTCCAAGTCTTGGGAAGCTACCTAGCTCTCTCTGTTCTCCCCTGAGTCTTGGGAAGCTAAGTAGTTCTCTCTATTCTCCAGAGTATAACTATTTTCTAAAGAAATTCCCTGTCTCACCAATAAGAATAATCACTGAGGACTCTCCCCCCTAAGGTGTTATTTTGATCTTGGGAATTAAGCTGTAATTGAGCAGCTGAGAAAGATTCTGCTATAAATGTTAATGACGAAGCCAGCTTTTCTAATGAACTTCAGCTGGTGAGGGGGCAGGAGGCAAGAAAGAGGAGGTGCAGCATTGCTGTACAGTGAGGAATATAATGTCCCTCCCCCAATCCGTGTCGACATAGAACCTTAGAACGCAGTTTTAAACACACACACACACACACACACACACACACATACACACAAATATTTGTACATGTAACTCTGTAACTCATTAAAGATCTCAGAATGAAAACATTCCCAACTTTGGCAGGTGCTACTAAGGCAATGATGGCTGTTTTTAAAGTGGAGAACACAGGAGGCAGTTGTGTAAAGAAAGCTGAGTTTGGATTTATGCCTCCCAAGCCGAGGGACAGATGCATAGAGCCAGAAGCAGGAAGGGATGAGGCAACCCCTCTTTTGAGCCTGCATGGGGAGGGAGACCTTCTAATGCCTCCATTTTGACCTTCAAGTCTCCAAAAAGTGTGACAGAACCCCTTTATTTTGTTTTAAGCAACCAAGTGTGGATCAGTCTGTTACAGCAGCTATAGGAGGCTCATACTGGCTTCATGTTTTTAATACAGCAATCATTTACTATATATTAGTGCCTGGCAGACTCTGAGCCTGGGTCTGCAGTAATGACTAACACAGATGTGAAGCAAATGCACTCTTCATGCCATGTTAAAAGGTGCGTAGGTGGGCAGAGTTTAAGGACTTGAGAGTTTGTTCCCCCAAAGGGAAAACTGTGGGTACGATTGTCCGAATGTTTAAGGCTGTATATGCTGTAAAAGGTGACAGGAAAAGGCAGTGAAAATTCCGAGGGAATTATCCAAGCTCTGAGCTATGAGGGGGCTCAGATGAACCAGTTGAGAGGGTAATATATGGCCCATCTGAGTTGAAAGGTCATTTTCACAAAATGATGCAGGTCTTGCAACTGGAAATTATATGTATTAAGACTTCTCAGGTTCTTATTAATATGCTGGCCTTTGTTGTGAGGGCAGCCACAGGTCTGCTGAAGCATTTTTAAAAGAACTTGGTAAGATTACAGTCTCTATAATAAAGTGGTCCCTCTTGTACTGCAAGGAGGAAGTGAGAGGGGGGGAAGGCAGCAGGGGACAGATGTACACCCTGTACCTTCAAAGTCCCTGTCATTCAGCAGAGACTGAGAGAGCCGAATGGAACTAAGATATGTCAGTGACATAGATGTGATTGGACTTGATCTTTGGGAATTAACAAAACAGAAGCATGCGAGATCATTTTTGTTGTTGCTGAGTTGAAGAACTTAAAAAAAAAATTCATTCTGAAGAAAAATAACCCTTGATTTACCTCTAGATCATCTGTAGATTTGAGGCATCTATTTTTAGTTGTAAAGTTGGTCAAACAGCCTAATTCAAAACACACTCTCTGACTTGACGATGCAGATTCTAAGCATAACAATTAGGTCATATTTGAAGAAATGAGAGTAAACGATAATGCAGAGAGAGAGAGAGAGAGAGAGAGAGAGAGAGAGAGAGAGAAGTCTTCCTTTACTGTTGGCTGGAGATTGGGGGAGAGGAGGAAGATGGGGGTTGAGGGAAGGAAGAGGAGGGTCAAGAGAGGGAATAAGAAGAAAGGGAAAGACAGGAACCTGTGTTGCTCTGAGTCTGTCCTTACTGATAATCTCTAAAGGAATATATTACTTCTCTTTACTGATAATTTATAGTATCCAATGCTACCATCTCAGTAAGCATATAGTTGCTTTCATACCAGTGATTAAAAAAACAAATTTAAGAACCAATCTGTAGAAAACTAATGTTGACTTTATCATAAAGAGTATATCACATTTTGTTGTCTCATTTCAATTTAAGGCAACAACCGAGTTATTAAAATGCAATCTAATCCAATATTTATGTATTGAATATTTTTTCAGCATAACATTTTTATTAATTCTCTGGGAGTTTGCCATCATACACCCCTTACCCTCACTTCCCAGTCCTTCCATGTTTCCTCCCCCATCCTTGTGACTCCCCCAGCACAAAAGGTAACAGTAAAAAAATAGAAAACAATTCCAATCTGTGTTATCTATAGACTCACTAGAACACAGTCAAACTCTCAGTGGCCTGCTCCTTAAATAGAAGGGAGTACTTCCCCTCCCACACCACACCAGAAGCCGTCCTCTAGTGTGAAGAGCTACGCCAGAAGAGCTACACTTCAGCAGCCCAGTGACACTTTTAAGAGTTCTCTTTGATGGCTTCCTATCTAGACTGTTTACTTTTGGGGGAAGGAGTTGGGGAACCGGTAAGTGAGTTGTCACAGGCACCTTCTAGGTCCCTTCCTCTCAAGTGCGCATCTGCAGTGGTGTATATCACAGCAAGAGCGGCCTCGCCATTCCTCACAGTCAGCAGGGGCGTGGATCGTGGGCTTCTGTGGGGGTTTCTGGCAAACAGCACAGTCCGTGAGCATGGCCCCGGGGTGCAGTAGGATCACAGCCCCAGACCAGGCCCTTAGAGGTAGCCTGAACCACCACGGACATCACCTCAGGTGGCAGCACAGGCCACTCAAATCAAGATAGTCCCCAGCTGCAGCACCAGTTCCAGTCCCCAGCTATCATACACCAACATGGTTTCAGGCTGGCCAATAAACCACAGACATCCACATGGCCTTCAGTGGTAACATAGGCCATGGACATCAGCACACAGCGTTGCTGTAGTAGCATCATGGATCTAGACATGGTTCTCAGCAGCAGCATGGAATGGGACATCACCATGCTCACCTATTGACTAAGTCAAGCAGATCTTTACCCCATCTACCTCCCTCTCTCCCTCCTCCCCTCTCTTACTTCTTTCCTTCCGTCTTTCTGTTTGCTGATCCTTGTGGGAGACACAAAGGTTCTTGTAACCACAGAGCTCTAGGAAAACCAGGAAAATTTAACACATCAGGGCCTCCTCTCAATAGAGGAGATAAAATCTGTGCATTCAATCCAAAAGGCTGGGAGTGATTTTGTTACCTACCTGGTGACCCCTTTGCTACCTGTGGAGGCAGACCTCATTCAAATTCCCCAGAATGACTACCCTAGACTCTTCTCTCCCTAGACCATTACCCATCCTTAGAGGAAATGTCACCATGTGCTTTATGGCCTGCTGACCGCCATGCTGTCTCAATTAGAGACACCAGATGCTAGACCCTTTAGATATAGAGCCTACCTTCATGCTCACATGTATTTTGCAAAGGAGTTTCTGTGTAGTCACGCTCTAAGCTTTATTGTGTATCTGGAATTGAAGTGATTATTGCCTGGAAACTTTTCCCACCTTGAACTATGTTTCAAATACGCTGACAGTGAGCTGCCCCGTAGCAGACTCCCTAAGTCTGGACTAGGTTAATAAAGCCAACTGGAACGGAGTTTTCATTCCTGTCTGCTCACAGCTCACTCCCTGCCTGGACACTTGCAGGACCCACCTCACATCCTCCCTCTCTCCCTCCTTCTTTTCCTCCCTCCCTTCTTCTCTCCCTCCTTCCTTTCTTTCACACATCCTTCCTTCCTTCTTTCCTTCCATCCTTCCTACCTTCCTTCCTTACATCCTTCCTACCTTCTTTCCTTCCATTCTTCCTTCCTTCTTCCTGTGATGTTAGGGCCCAACCTTGCTCCTCTTGAATTCTTGGTTTGGGAGCAGGGCTGATCCTTAGGCCTCTGAAAATGGACAAGGATGACAGGAATCCACTTCTGTGACAAACCTGAGCCACATTCTCCTTTGACCTTACACTGTGTGTCTCTCATTTTTGGTTCTGAATCAAACTGAGGGTTAGAAGAGCCTTGGGGGGGGGGGCTAAAATCAAACTACTGTGCATTTATTATTTCATACCTTTGGTAGAAAATAAGATCCAAGATGACTCGGTCAATTTAATATCAGAACACAATACACCAAAAATTTTAAAAGTAGCTTTTTTTTTTTTGGTTTTTCGAGACAGGGTTTCTCTGTGTAGCCCTGGCTGTCCATGAACTCACTCTGTAGACCAGGCTGGCCTCAAACTCAGAAATCGGCCTGCCTCTGCCTCCTGAGTGCTGGGATTAAAGACGTGCACCACCACGCCCGGCTTAAAAGTAGCATTTTTTAAATCTTCCAATATAGCCTGATTAGCCTAAACTCATTGTATAGGCCAGGCTGGCCTCAAACTCATTGTATAGGCCAGGCTGGCCTCAAACTCATAAACATCCACCTGTCTCTGGCTCCCAAGTGCTGAGATTAAAGTCATCCTAGTCTATGTCTGGTTCAGGTATGATATTATCCTCCATAAATTTATATGTTTTGCTAGTTTTTATATTTTGATAATATATATTTTTGACATCTCCATGGAAAGCTAATCAAATGTTATTGCTTCATGAACTCTAACAGATATGGGCATATTAAACACATTGATCAAATGCAGGCACAACATAAGATGTGCAATGTAATTTAATTTACACTGTGAAAGTAGTGTCTTCTTTTAAACAACCAAGGACTGAACTACAAAAGAAATCCTATGTTAGTAATGACGTCATATTGTTCATATAAAATGCTTTATGTATCACAAAGCACTACGCACATATAAACTGCAAGCTCCTGTCCTGATTACAGTTATTCCAAATGAAACACCCTTCCTCTAACCCCACCTGAACAGTTAACATCTGGAGTTTACAGATAATATCAAGAAACTTTTGTCAAGTAGATGTCAATGTATTATCCTTGGTATGTAGTGTATGCATGCACACACACACACTCATGCACACATATACACATGCACATACACACATACGCACACACAGGCACACACACTAGCAGCCCTTGGCAGGTGGGTAATCCATGCCATTTCCTCAACAGCAAATCATACCCTGCCCCTCTAATGTGCGGCACTTTCCCTGGAGTTGATAAATAAGGAGAAGGTACTGAGGGTCATTTAACTTAGCAGGATTTACTTAAATGAGCTGAGGGAAAGAACTTAACTGTTAGAATAATCGATTTTCCCTATACCAGATGAAAAATGTACAACGGATTAAATGAAAGTCTTTGAAACAAAAGTAATCTTCCACTCATTAAAGGAAAGGCAGTACACTATACTACGACTGAATTACCCAAGTCTTTAGGAAAAATTACTTACGAATTATTGACCTTTTGTTTTAAAGTTAAAAGCTTTTGACAACTCTGTGTGTGTGTGTGTGTGTGTGTGTGTGTGTGTGTGTGTGTGAGCACTCACACGTCAAGACATGTGTGGAAGTCAAAGGAGAACTCATCGGGTCAGTGTTTGTAACTGGAATTTTGGCTTTTTTTTATTGGGTTCTTTTCCCTACCTCCCTTCTCCACCCTAATCCCTTTCAACTCCCCAGCACTAGATAGGAGTTAAAGAAGGACAGAGGAGAAAGGGGGTGTTGATCTCATCAGACTACTTCCTGCTGATTAGTGGCATCAAGTTCCTTGGGGCTATGTTGATCTTTGTTGTCAAAATATATCCAAGCAGCAACCAGAAAACAGCAACAGCAACAACAGCAGCAAAAGTTACTGCAGGGGGAACAGCAGCCACCTTTCTCAGGACTCTGACATTTATATATCCTCTGAAGAGTCCCTAGAATTCCAAACATAAACTATTTCAGCTGTCAAAATCACAGCCCTGCAAGAGAACAAGACAAGTCATATTTAGCTGCTGTGGACAACCTGAAGCAGCCCCATATTCCACACCTGGGGTTAAAACAACATTCACATAACATTTCTGTGTTTTTAAAGAAACCAAAATTCTCAGTACAAGGCTTCTTCTACTATGTTGGCTCCAGGAGTTGAACTCAGCTCATAATGTTTGAAGCAAGCCCCTTCACCTGCTGTGCCATCTCAGCAGCCCATTTCATGGCTTCATCCCTTTAATGTCAAATTCTCTTCCATTTTACTGGTACATCGCACTAGGCTTTTCCACTCACCAGTTGAAAATTACTAGAATTGTTTCCATTTTCTAGTCTTATGAATAATCTTCCATGAACAGTCCATATGTGCACTCTATATGGACATATGCTTGCAGTTCTCTTGTGTGTATACTTAGAAGCGGAACTAATGGGCCTTATGGTGACTCTCTGGCATCTTCAGGGACTGTCAACTTGTCCAACCCACTTTACATACTGTACTAGTTTCAATTCTGTTGCTATGATAAAAATACCCCTACCTAGAGTTACTTAGGGGAGACGATGCTTATTTTAACCCACTGCTCCAGTTTGTAGTCCATTCCCATGGGGTAATCGAGGTGGCAGGAACCTGAGGCAGCTTGTCACACCGTACCCACGACTGAGAGTAGAGAACAAGAAGTGCATGCATGTGACTTCTTTGTGCTCAGCTCCATTTCTCAAATCATAGAGGTGAAGCCTCCTGCCTAGGAAATGGTGTTGCCCACAGTGGGCTGGGTCTTCACACATCAATTAATGTAATTTAGACAATTCCCCTAAGGCAAGTCCACATAAGACCCCTACCCTAGATAATCCTAGGATATATCAAGGTGACAACTTAAACTAACTATCATATGCAATTTTACATCATAACCAATGATTTGTACAGGTCCCAGTTTCTCCATATCTTTGCTAATAGTTATTCATCTTTTAAATTATAACCATGCTATGAATATGAAGTGGTTTCTTCTTATTATATTATGCAGACAGGATTTGAGACAAGGCTAGCCTCAAGCTCTGGTCCTCCTGCTCCGCGTCTTTGATGCAGAGCTCTCAGGCTTTTGTATGTCCTCATGTCGTTTGATTTTGATTTGATTTCTCCGACTAACAATTTTCTCAATATACTGATAAGTATTTTCACATATATTCTTTGAGACTCTTCAATGTATTTCAAACATTATTTTATAGTCTACGTCTTTCTAAATGTAGGCTAGCACATAGTAGGGAATGCTGTGATATAGAAAGAATGAGTACATATTCGATTTTTAGCAATATTATTCTTAGAACTCTTTAACAGAAGATCCTAGATTGCTATTATATATCATAAGTATTTTTAAGTAGTCCCAACACATTGATGGATATGTATATATAAATGTAAAAATATACGCTGGGCGTGGTGGCACACGCCTTTAATCCCAGCACTCGGGAGGCAGAGGCAGGCGGATTTCTGAGTTCGAGGCCAGCCTGGTCTACAAAGTGAGTTCCAGGACAGCCAGAGCTATACAGAGAAAGAAACCTTGTCTCGAAAAAACAAACAAACAAACAAACAAACAAACAAAAGTAAAAATATGGATTCTTTAAACATATTTTTACCATTAAAATATCCACATATTGAAGGATAGCTCATTTGCCTATATATGTATTTTTTTCCCCAGAAATCAATTGCAGACAAGGAACGTGCCCTGGCTTTTTATGGGAACAAAGTTTAACTCAGATTGGTTGGGAGCTGTGCTTCAGTCGCGTGGATTATAAAGCCAGACCTCTCAGCGCTGATGTTTGTGGAAAGCAGTGACAGATTCTCATCGCACACAGGCACCTGTTTCTTGAAATTAGAGATCTGTGAGTGATAGGAGCCTGTTTTTCAGAGCACACTCCTCGCTGGGTGTCAGAGGCCGTTTATCACATCACAGATTTTGCTATCTGTCAGGATCTAGGTAAAATGGTTTTTCTGAGCTTAAGGAATCTCTCTCCATATAAGTATTTCATTCAAAAGGGTGGGCTCAGTTCCTGAGAGAAGTTCAGAAGGCTGAAGAAAAGTACAGTCATGTGTCCTTGCAAGACCCAGTCCTGGGCCTCAACGACCCTGTGTTAATTCAACGACTCTGCTAGCGGTCTCAATAGATTCCCTTGCCTGGGATACTGACGTGACTCACATGGACACAGACAATTTCCACGGGTGGTGAACTGAGAAGCTGGGGGTAGCCACCAAAAGGTTTGTGGTAAGGTGAGGTAAGGTAAGGACACTTTTTGCCAATGTGATTCAAATGTCAAAAAAAAAAAAAATAGGTGCGGTAAGACAGCGATGAGGACAGCTCATCTGTTATAACTTGGGGGGTTGTGAAATAATTGTATACAGACTTACACATACCAATGCTCATTCTAGTATTGCTTATGACAAAGAAAAATCTCATAAACAACCAAACAGTTTAACAAGGAAATGATTTAATAAATTATGGACCATTCGTATTTACCTGTGATGAAGGGCCAAATGTTAAAGTAATTGTACAAAGCCTACTTATGTAATAGGGGACAATTGAAAAATGTACGGATATCAAAACTATATCAGAAAATCAGAAAAGCGGGCACACACCTGCAGGGGAGAATGGTGAGTTCTGAGTGACAATATAAAAGTTTTAATATGCCTTTTATGGTTTCGCACCTTCCACATTTTGTAATTGAAAATGTATTGTTGAAAATAGGACTGATTTATATTTATTTTAAAGTGTGTGTGTGTGTGTGTGTGTGTGTGTGTGTGTGAGAGAGAGAGAGAGAGAGAGAGAGAGAGAGAGGTCACATACATGTGCATGTACATGTAGGTTCCTGTCCCTGTGGAAGCCACAAACATTGGACCACTGGAGCTGTGGTTATAGGTGGTTGTGTAGCAGCCTGACACAGGTGCTGGAAATTAACCTTGGGTCCTTTTGCTAGACTAGCTAATGTTCTTCACTGCTGAGTCATCTCTCCAGACCCCATGAGAAAGACTGACTTTAAAGAGGCTTAATACTCATGATCTACAGGATACACAGACACATATGTAACAAATTACTCATAGAGGCTACTTTTAACTCGTGTGTGTGTGTGTGTGTGTGTAGATGTAATGTGGATGTTTTGCCTGCATATATGTCTTTGTACCAAGTGTGCTTTGTGCCTGTAGAAGCCAGAAGAGGGTGTCAAATAGGTGATTAACAGGGTAGTTAATCACCATGTGGATGATGGGAATTGAACCCAGGTCCTCTGACCTCTGGAAGAACAGCCAGTGTTCTTAACTACTGAACCATGTCATCTCCAGCCCTTCCCATTTAAAAGTGTGAAGTATTTTTTAGTTGGAATCATTGGTATAGAGTGTTGGGGGGATTTCGGTTGCTAAGCATTGTGTCTCCCTGAACAGCTCTGCGTAGGTCGTGTGCCTAGACATTCAGGCCCATGAGAAGAGTGGCTACTCTGATGGTGACGCCAGCTCTGCTCCTCTCTTTAGTCTTTCTTTGTCATCTCAGGACACATCCTGATTTCCTCCCTATAGCAATATTCCTGAAACAGTCCACAAAATGCACATCAATGCTCAACTTTGTCTACTGCGATTAGGCAAGAGTGTGTCCACCCACTATGTAACATCAGTCATGATTTCACCCGTATCCTTTGATTTAGCTTTAGTCAATTACGAACCTAAACATTAAAATCTGTATCTGACATAGAGAGTTCAATTGCTTTCTTAATTGGCCCCCACAAAGAATAGACATTTAAATGACAAACAATACCATGCATATTAACATATAAAGGGCACAAACAAACAAACAAATGGCTGACTCTAACAACACATATGTAAGATCTATCTGAAGATAACTACAAACATGAAAATTCAGACAACTAAAGAACGAGAGAGAGAGAGAGAGAGAGAGAGAGAGAGAGAAAAAGAGAGAGAGAGCGCGCATATGTATGAGTGAGGGCGCTGTCCGAATACTGATGCATTCCGGTCTGACTGAGGGGGTCTGTGTGGTCCCGAGTGAAGCTATAGGAAGTTATTTTGTGGATTTTGACAAATTGATTTTTAAAGTGTATAGAGACGGTGGTAAGACTCAAAGTGGTCCCTATGATATTAAATGATGAAAGAAACGTTAGAAGGTTGACACCATCAGACCCGGATCTTACTATAAAACTAATAAAGACGGTGTGGTGTGGATGAAAGAAGAGAGAGCGGCCAGCGGGGAGAGACCCTGGGAATAAGCGTGAGAGCTGCACCTTTTCCTTGACAGAGGAGAAAGGTCGTAGAGTGGAGAAATAATAAGTGGGGCAGGAAGAGCTGGACATTCACGTGCAGAACAATAACCGTGGTGATAATATTAATAACTATTATTAGGATTCTGAACATAGACTAATACAATATTTTTTAAATCAACTCAGTATGATAGACATAAATACAATATGAAGGTATAAAATAGCTGATAACATACGGACAAATATAGATTGGTTGTGTGTTGAATTTAAAAATCTAAATCAAAAATCATAATCCACAACAGAAGAAAAAATCTAAATTGACCCCTTAAAAAGTAAAACTTCTACTGAAAGACCAGTTAAGAAAAATAAAAAGGTAAGCCCCAGACTGAGAAAGAGAGAAAATATTTTCAAATCACATAAGTGATAAATAACTAGTATCTAAGAACACTTGGAAGCTATCCAGGGTGACCGGGATCCCACCTTTCGCTCACATGGGCAGGAGATGCAGGGGATTGTGCCTGGCAGAAACCACTCAAGAACGAATGTGTGAGGAGAGTGGAAAATGGAAGAGTGGAGCTGTGCATGTGCTGTGGAGAGAGAGAGGTGGAGCCAGAGACATGATCATGGTGTCAGGTGTGAGCGAGGGCTGAGGTGATCTGCCCTGTGTGGTTGGCGGGGGCAGTGTGCAGGACCTGAGAGCTTATGCAGACACACGCTCAGACCCAGAACAATGACCATGTCTGGGTCTGTGGTCCTGGGTCTGTGGTCCAATTGAAGCTGGGATCTGTGTTGATGTGCAGCCCATGTCACCACCAGAGGCCATGAGGATGTCCGTGGTCTGTGCTGCAGCCAGAAGCCATGTGAAAGCCCATGACCCGTGCTCCCGCTAACTGTGCTGCAGTACAGACCATGTTTGCTGTGATACACATGACTGCAGATGCACAGTTAGGAGGGAGGATCATGGAAGGCTTCTGTGGCAACACCTACCTCCCCCAAAAGTAATAGCCTAGGCAGGAAGCCACCAAAAAAGAGTAGGGATAGGGGTGTGATAGGGATGCTGAAGTGTAGCTCACCACAATGATTGGCTTCTGGGTGTGAGACACAGGAAGGGAACTCTGCTCTATTTGAGGGGCAGACACTGAGAGTTTGACCATGCTCCGGTGAGTATATAAATAACACAAATTGAACTTTGGGGCTTGGGGGATCACAAAGATGGAGAGGGGTCATGGAAGGACTGGGAAGTGAGTGTAATCAAGAAGTATGATATGCAATTCCCAAAGAATCAATAAAAATACTATGCTGAAAAAAATAATGCTTCATAAGGTACACCCAACTAAAATCTGTATCTGCTACTTATAGCCATATGCTAATTAACTTAAGTAACTGTATTAATATATGTTGAATTAAGTAACTTATTAAACAATTATAGTAATTGTTATTAATCATATTCTAATTAACTTAGTTTTCTTTGGGGGGGGGTGTTGTTTATTTTTGAAACAGGGTCTCATGTAGCCCAGGCTGGCCTTGAACTGTGTAGCTGAGGATGGCTCTGACCTCGATATCTTCCAGCCTCCACCTCCCAAAAGCTGGGATTACAGGCATGCAATTCTAGAGATCAAATCTAAGGCTTTATGTATGCAAAGCACTCAGGTTACTGCCCATTCCCAAGCTGTTGTTAACTAGGGAAATTGAGATGTGTATGCTAGTTATGGCCCTTTCCCAGTAACAACTTTGTGGAGATGTGTAGAAAAGAATTCTCAGGAACACTTGGCTTCCTATCTGAATGCTTCTTGGAAGTGGGAAGACACTCTGGCACAATCCTGTTACTTCACTCATGTGGGCTCCTTGAAGTTGTAGACATGGAAATGACAGTGAGGAAATTTGAAAGATTGATTGATTAGAGGCAGTAAGGTAGGCCAATTCGGGCAAAGTGAAACTCAAGGACTGATCTGTTCTGTGTGGGTCTTCATTCTGTCCTTTGTAAGCTGGGTAAATGTTACCAACCCATCCAATGTCTGGGGCCTTTGATATTTGCTAGCATGTAATGAGCAATGGTCATTCCATGTCAATGGTCATTACAAAGTCAGCCATTTCTCATACTTCTTGCCATGTTAGAACTCCATCTAGATCTGTCAGGTAATTCTTGGGGTGGACTGATTATCTTAAATATCTTCAAAAGGAGGACTGTGTCAGGTTCTGTTCTTGTTGCCTGCCATGACCTAACATCTAACAAGTTGAAAGTCAAGGGAAGAAGAGTTTTTCGGTTTTTCGGTAGTTTTATTTTTGGTTTAGTTTAGGTTTTTGTCTCACAGTTTGAGGGTATAGTCCACCATGATGGGGAAAGCACAGCAGCAGGAGTGGCTCCCACCTGAGGCAGCAGAACCCTGAGGTTGCTTGCTCACATCTTGGGGAATGAAGAAGAAGAAAGTAGACAGGGATCTGGGCTGGCCTAAAAACCTCAACTCTATCCCCAGTGACTCTCTTCCTCCTGTGAGACTTCACTTCTCAGAGGTCTATAGCTTCCCAAACTGCTACCAGCTATGGACAAGTACGTGAGACAAGTACTGTGGGATAGTGCAAGTTTTATTTATCTATCTATCTATCTATCTATCTATCTATCTATCTATCTATCTATTTACCAGGAAGGGGGCAGACTGCATGGAAAGGTCGAAGTACAACTCTCTGGAACAGCTTCTCTCCTGTCTCCTTCTGGGATCCAGACTGAAGACTTATCAGACCCACATGCAAGTCCCTTTACTCACTGAGCCATCGCTCCCTGACTCTGTGTGAGACATTTCAACATTCAAACCATAGCAAGGAGAAAATGAAACAACCAACACAATCAGATTAAAGCAGAAGCAGAATAATTAAGATGAAAAGGAAGTAAGTGTGGCGGGGCATCTTCTGGATTGTAGAGCATGTAACAAAGTAATATAACTCATTCTTTAAAAGGGCTGGAGAACCGGGGCAGAGTTGGCGCATGCCTTCAATTCTTGCACTTGGGAGGCAGAGGCAGGTGGATTTCTGAGTTCAAGGCCAGCCTGGTCTACAGAGTGAGTTCCAGGATTGCCTGGGATATACAGAGAAACCCTGTCTCAGGGGGAAAAAAATGTCTGCAGAAACCAAAGACAACATCTTTTGCAAAGCAGAAATAGTAAGTTCCTTCCTTGGAGCAACAGGACATGAGTTATGGTGTCTCTGATGTTTTATCAAACTTACATAGGTTTGATTCTGGTCCTGTGAGGTGCAAGAAATTACTGCCAACACTTAGTTGTGACATGATGTGGATCTTTGGAGGACCGAGGTGTGTGGCCAAGGTTACCTGACACACACACAAGAATGTTCCTGTCCTTCAGAAGCAACTAACAGTTGCCACACCACAGGCTACTCAGGCATGCTTATACCTAATAAATATCGTTGCTTTCTTGGCTTTGTACTGGTTGGTGTGTGCATGTGCATGTGTGTGTGCATGTGTGTAGCCTGGATTGCAGAGGCATAGTGACTCATCCTGATCTACACAAGCTCTGACCCCAGGTCTTCACACTGCACAGCAACACATTACCCGTGAGGCATCTCTCTGCCCACTAGTTGAACGTTTCAAGAGACTAAATGCTTGATCGCACCATAAGAAGGGAAGAGCTAAGCTGAAGCTTGTCTGACATCCATACCTGGATCTGTGGAACTGCACATGCTTAGAGCAAATTCAAATTCTGATCCTAGGGCTGGAGCCAAGAGCATTGGTTAGGTGAATAACTAATTTCAAATAGTGCAGAATCGGTACTAATCGGAAAAAAATTTTTAATTCAACATCTGTCTTTGGAGTTTGAGTTTTTCCAATTTAAGCCAACAACATATTTCTAAGTGAAATCTTCCAATTCTGCTTTCTTTGTTTCTTTGTTCCTTCTCCTTCTCCTTCTCCTTCTCCTTCTTCTCCTTCTTCTCCTTCTTCTCCTTCTTCTATCTGGTATATTCTTTTGAGAAGAATAACATTGTTTAAGTAATACATAAATCCTATTAGTATCTTCAGGATACACCTGGAAAAAATATTTTTGTTGCTATTTTAAGGCAGGGTCCCTCATAGATAAGGCCTTTTAACTCACATATCAATTGCCTCCCCGAATGGACAGTGTTAATATTAAAAATTATTTTATTCCATAAATGAGTAACTCAATCTTAAAACATTATGTGCCACATATATTTGTAGGCCAAATATTTCTCAAAAGACCACGTGAAAGTAGACAGCTGGTCTCCTGAACTTTTCACTTTAATTAAAGTCTGTGTTTTAAGAAACTTCATGAGAAACTTAAAAGTGGAACACAGGATGAATATGCCAGAAGTTTTCATGGAAAAGTTTTCATGGATTACCAATAACCTCTTTGTCCACTATTCCTTCCTTCCATCTCAGGATTTAATTTGAAAAAAAAAAAAAAAGCAATTTTTCTTTTGTAAGTGTTAGGCAGGGTGTTGAGAATCTGAGTCAGGGAAGGTGAGAATAAACCCTGCAAGCAGATAATTTATGCCTCTGTGGTGGCTCAAGGGACTAACAATAAATGTTATATTAATAAGGTTGTGGAAATCCTTGTGTATACTATCATAAAGTAGTTCTAGGAGAAGGAAAACAGAAACGATAAACAGCAGTGAGCTGTGCTGCTTTCTCTGTCATAGGCACTGGGGAGTTTATAAAGGGGGGGGGGGTAGCATAAGCCAAGAGAAGGGATAACAGAGGCCTAGACCATAGGCGGGTTTGGAGAATATAATATTTAAAATAATATTATTCTTAGACAAATGGCTAGAGTATTCTTCTTGTTCTGCTAGACACAAAGGGAACTCAGTCTACATTCTTAGGAAGAATTTCCTATGGGGCCTTGAGATCAAGCTCATACTTTCCACCAACTCTTTTCTTACCTTGGTCTGGGAATAACAGAGGATGGTAGCATGGTAGCATGGTGCTGTGGCTCAGAGAGCAGTGGCCAGCTATCCCTGGATGCAGCTCTCCTCTTCAAAGGCTGAGGTCATAAAAGTCTCTGAAGATACAGCAGATCATGGGGAGTGGAGGCAAAAGAGACAGATACAGACAGACAGACCCAGAAAGGGGGGGGGGGGGTCCCGATCATACCACTGGCTCACCTTCCACTGAATTCTGAAAAGAGGCCTACTTTTAGGTTCTCTTCCTCTCTGACTACACCAAGGCCAGTGAATGGGAGCACAGGGACTGATGGGGGAAAATACTGTAAAATCAGAAAAAGGAAACAAATTATTGTGCTTATACTTTCTTCGGAGTTCAGCCCCATGTCTAGTTTGGATTGTAACAATCTTTAAATATCTAGTTTTAAGAGAGTAGGCCAAATAGCCAAGGAAGTCATTAAAGGAGAGGAGCTCAACCCAGACGAAGGCAGAGTGTGGCAGCCACAGGGAGTATTTGGACTTGCAGTGGGACCTGCTTCCTCTCCTTGAGGGTTGGGTGAGCTGGGTGTTGCTAAAGACCAAGCAAGACATCTGCTCATGTACGTGTGGCCGTGAGGAAGAGAAAGGGCCACAGATGAGATAAGAAGGACATTAAAATGAGTACCCCAGAGGGTAAGGCCAAGCCTTACCACACTCCCTGAATTTAACTCTAAAAGAAGAAACTGGAAAGACGGGAAATGAAGATTCTAGTAAAATTCTTATTTGGATGCGTTCCATCACAGAAAGAGAAGCAAACTGATAGAATTGTTCATTATCTGCAGGTCCATCAAATATTATTTTGAAAAAAATAAACAGCACTCTGGATTTTTCCCCATTCCTTTTCTATTTTTATGTTTTTAATTGAATTAAGGTGGTTCAATTAGGCCAAGTAGAAGACTACTGGCTGCAAGTTTGATCAAATCCTGCCAACGACAACTGTGATATCTCCCTTCCAGGCATTTTTTAAAGAACAGGTAGCCTGATTTGAATTTTAATTTATGTAAAGTGTGAGATTGACCTAGATGACTTCCAAGGCTATTTCTGAACCCACATTTTGTAATTTTAAGAAAGAGAAAATCCATTCTGAGAACCTAGGAGTTTTCAAGGGAGAGGTCTTCCTTGATGAAGACTCGGCCTCCAAATGTGAACTTGCTTAATTGCAGGGAAAGTCATTAAATCTGGACTAGAAAACAGCAATGCAGTGCCAGGTAGGTGCATGGCGGCCATTCTTAAATTTACAGAAGGTAAACCCAGTTTTCCTTCAACTAAGCTATTTATGAAGCCAGATTTAGAGACAAAAATGACCAGGTGTTTGTCTCCTCTACATCGAGAGTCACATTAACTCATTATCTGTCATTTTCCTTCATAGTATGGGCCAGAAGGGACAAAATCATATTGGAGTGCATGGAAGCAAAACTAGAAGCCATAGGAAAGAACTTAGTGGCAGGACAGCTGTTATTCTATGAGAGTGTGAGTGGATTAAAGTAAGGAAGCCCTGACTTATAAGAGCATATCTTTCTTATTTAAGAATTAATCAGCTTCTAGTGGTGTTTCAATAACTCAATAATAGTAGAGCTTATATCTTTCCTTTTCCACTGACTGCTGTTTCTCACTATTCCAATATTATTTTTCAGACTCAGGTATATGCCAGTATCTAACATAGAATGAAGCTAATTAGAAAAACAGAGCCAAGTCATTCAGCGACATCTTTTGTGAGGGAAACAGAATCCTTCCAAGCACAATTCTCACTGTGTCATTTCTAGCTGCAAGGGAGTCTAGGAAACCCAGCAGCATGATTGCCATGATTAGCTATGTTCCATCACCTGGAGCTTTGAGTATCTTGCTATGACAAAGACTGGAAGGAAGTATTCTTAATAGGCACAAGTGTATAACAATACAATAACTTGACCAGAATAAGGAACTTACTGTAGGTGGAAGTTAGGTGTATTGTTCATTATTTTGCAAACCTTAGGATCTCAGCTAAAGTTGGCTATTAATCTTAGCCCTTTATATGTGTTGGTAATACTGCACAAAAAGAGTCTAAGGAAAATGCTCAGGGGCTTAAAAAAAAAAGACAACCCTTTAGTGACTGTATATAGCAAGGAAACCTGACTGAAGCAACTTGAGAAGGAAAGGACCACCTTGGCTCACAGTTCAAGGATATAGTCCATCTTGGTGAAAAATGGCAGCAGGCTGATGGCTGATTACACATCTACAATCAAGAGGCAGAGAGAGAAAAAATTTTAATCAGCTCACATTCTTCTTTTCTTCAGGCCAGGAACCCATCCCATGGGATGGAGACACTCACAGTTAATTTATCTTCCCAGCTCAACTAACCTAAGCTAGAAACTCCCTCACCAACAAGATAGCAATCACCATTGACAACCACAGTGGCATTACCCTCATGGCTGTGGCCCATGGGGAACAGCTGGAGTAAGTACCTCATCACCACAGCTTGTCCATTCTGCAAGGAGAAGCTGCCTCATATTCCTCACTACAAATGCCACTCGTTAACAGCTGGCCTCTTCAAGCCTTGAGTAGTTTCTAACCAAGAGTCAGAGTTCCCTCCTCAATCAAACCCCTTGAGGATTAGAAATTTGTCTGTCATCTTTATCCACTTAGGCTGAGGACATGATTTCTCAACCACATCAAATACTAAAAAAACAAGAAAAAAGAAAAAAAGAAAGAAATCCAAGTAGATGAAGTTTGGTTTGGTGTTTGGGTTGATGAAGGACCAGCAAGAATGTTTCTCGGAATAGTGGTGGGTGTGTTGCTCTAGTTAGACAATCAAGATTCCTTCCTCAGTACATACACACACACATACATACACACACACACACACGCACACGCACACACACACACCCTGATACCACCATCACTGCTGAGACTGATACCTTTCTTTTTAGGAAAATTTCTTTCGATAATATTTGCTATCAGAGACCCCAAGAGAAGTTTAATTTCTCTCCACATGGGAGGGATCTACAACCTTGTTTGATTGGCACCCTATGATTTAAAATCTGCGTCGTTCTGAAGATATTCATGAAACAGAATATCCACTGTCCTCAGTTTACATGTTCTGCTTAAATAGTTCTTTCACTGTGTCTGACTACTTCAAAGAAAACACTAACCACACATCTGAAAATAAAATAACCATAATGTCCCTCCCTAAGTACTTGGCCTGAGACAATAAGTAAGCATATACTGAAACATGATCTCTAAATGAGATGAGACCTGGTCACCTTTTTTTTTCCCCTTATGACGTCCAAGCCAGTGTGTAAGACTGAGAACTAAACATGCATTTTCCCAGAACTTGTGACTGACTTAAAGCAAACATGAAGACAAGCAGAAGGCCGGAGAGCCCCATGTGACTCACGGGCACACTTCTTAGTTGGTTCTGGTTTACTAGGGGGTTCTTGTCTAAGCTCTTTTATTTCTTCTTAAAACAGAGTCTTACGTATCCCGTGCTGGCTTCAGACTTGCTGTGTAGACAAGGATGGTCTTCAGTCCCTGAAGCTCCAGCTGCCTCCCCAGTGCTGAGATTACAGCTGGCTTCCACTGTCAGCCATTTGTGTGTTGACTGTGGATCAGTCCCAGGGCATCATGGATAATAGGCAACATTGTATTGACTGAGCTACATCCCCAACTCCCTTCTTCTGTCTTTTTGAGGTTTGATTGCCATCAAACCATCTTTGGCTGGCTACTTAACCATGCTGAACCTTGACTTATTCATGAAAAATTTACTTTTAGATTCATTTACCTTATTTTGTATGAATGAGTGTTTGCATACCATGCATGTGTCTGGTGTCTGCTGATGTCAAAAGAGGGCACTGGATTCCATAGAACTGGAATCAACAGGCTCTTGTGAGCAGCCAGGTTATAGGTTATAGGTTATAGGTTATAGGTTATAGGTTATAGGAATTGAACCCAGGTCCTCTACAAGGGCAGCAAGCACTCTTCACCACTGAGCCAGCTCTCCAGCCTTCTGGTTTCCTCATTTTAAAGATACCAACATACTGCCTGCTCATGAAATTATCAGGAGAAGTATTTGATGAAGCACATTTGAAATTCCAAACTTTGTGCTTTGTGAAGGGAAGCACACACAATGGGCTTAATTTAATCTCTACACAAACACTGACCACACTCATATCCTAAGCAAGGTATGATGTGGGGTGGACCCTAAGGGTGTATAATCAAATAGTGAGTTAGGTTTGTGTCCTTATAGAATTTCATTCTAATGTTAAATTTATAGAGGACTACAAGGAGTCCTAAGCAGCATAATACACCGGGGACCTGAGTGGATTTTAAACAAGTACTGACTTTGCAAAAGTCTTGAAAATTCAAAAGATTTTACAGGCACTCGGTGAGTTATTTATTTACTTTGATTATTTTAAGCATCAAACTGAGAGGAAGTTTTCTCAAAGACTAATTTTCCCAATCAATAAAATGTAGCTAATAATAACAGTTGCACATTCACTTACTCAAGGAAATAAAGTATGTAATTTACTTTGTGCAGAACCCAGGTAATAAATACTCAATAAATTGCAGCTGTTGTTGACAAAGATCATTCTAGAAAGTAGGCAAGGCCTAAGGCATGTGGTGTGGAACCCAAGTCCTTTACTTCTCTGGGTCTCTGAGAATGAATGAGATGACAGGAGACTTTCAACCTTCTTTTCAGCCAAACAGCTTCTCTAGCTTGATGTGGCTGAAGGTTAGAAGGGACCTAGTGCCTGCCTCACCAATGTCCAGTGGATGTTACTGGCCCTCTCGACTCTCCAAAATGTCGCCTCCAGGGAAAGTGTTGAATCAGGCCCAGGTGAGACATACTCAACATGGTGAACTCACAAAGACATGAGCACAAATGTTCACAAGATAACTGTGGACAGGTGAGTCAACCACTCGGAGACTTGGCTTTGGGAAAGAGATAAGAAAATGCTAGACAGCAGGGTGGTGATGAGCAGCAGATCAGAGGCTTAGAGAACACCCAGGGCCATTCTCCTCCCAGAGAGCACTTAATAAGCAATGCCCACTTCAGTGATTGCTATTGTGAGGCTTATTATTCTGGTCCTGCTCTTTCAGAATCTGTATGAAGCAGGTTTAGTCTCCTGAACATTGCTCTTGCCACGTGGGTGTGCGCATGGGACTATTTCTCGTGTTGCCACACCCATCCACTGGCCTCTCCACGCAGATCCCTCAAGAACAACAGGATGTATTTTGCATGCGTTTCGTCTCTCTAGATTTTTGTTATTTTGTTTTTGTTTTCTCTCTCTCCTTCTCTCTCTCTCTCTCTCTCTCTGTCTCTCTGTGTGTGTGTGTGTGTGTGTGTGTGTGTGTGTGTGCAGGGTATGTGTACATACGTGTGAAGGCATGTGCATGTTTCCATGTTAGGGTTACATATGAATGTGCAGGCATGAAATCAATGTTAGGAATCTTCCTTCCTAGCTCTTCCACCCCAACTCATCGAGGCAGGGTCACTCAATCAAACCCAGAGCTCACTGATATGGCTAGTCTTGCTACCCAGATTGCTCTCTCAGAGAGCTCCCTGTCTCCATCTTCCCAGGCTGGGATTATAATCAGGCTGCCATGCCCACTGGCTATTATGTAAGTTTCTAGGACTCTGAAGTTATGCTTGCACAGTAAATTATTTAACCACTACCCCTCTCCTCGGTCCCCTATCAATTTATTTCCTACATTTCGTATTCTTCCAAGTTCTCGGCCCACTGTTGCTGAGCAGAAGAGACACAGTGTGTTTTTACGTCAAGATCATTGAAGACAAGATTTTTACTCATTTCACTGAGATGAAATTTTAGGTACAAACAAAAACAAGAAAAACTGCCATGATACACTAATTTTCAAAAACAGGACTGATGGGAAGAACATAAAAGCCTTGTGTTCACTCTCCTGTATACTCAGCAGGCCTGGGGAAAGAGCCTTGCGAGGACTAACTCTCAGAGACTCAGAACTTGGCAGATCAATCTTGTCTACACTTGCTTCTGTCCCCCTCCGCTCAGGAGGCCTGGAGCTCAGAAAGCCCACGGAGGTTAGCAGGAAAGTGCGGAAAGAAAGCATCCCTTAGCTGCTGAGAGGAGAACCTGGTGTTTGCAAAGGCAGAGAGGGGAAAAGGTGAGAAGATGGCTCACCCTGGAGATAGCAGTCAAGCCAGCCCATGGTTCCAACTTAGATATGCAGCCTGCTTGCCAACACAGTTGTGTCTGAGATATCTTGGGAAGACACAACACCCTGGATTGATGGGCCAGACATGGGGTTTGTGGATTTAGCAGCAGCCCACCCAGTCTGTCTGCCCCAGGCTTTTTGGTAAAAGTTGTCTTGGGCTGTACACTCAGACAGTAGTTAAAAGTGGCCCGTGCCTGAGCCAAGGGTTCCGATTTGGAAGCGAGAAGTTGCCTAGATCTTACTCAGCGCTTCTGCTCCTTGCCCGCACCTCACTCTGCTCCCAGTTTTTATCTCTTTTTATACCTTTTCATATTTGAAAATTGCCTTGAAGACAAAAATTTTTAAATGTCCACTCTTAAAATTCTCCACCATGGCTGCTTTGCGTATCATCCTGTTCTCATTAAATGTTTCCAAAACTGATCAGTAAAAATAAGCAACGCTGAGGGATGCCGGGAACCAGGGCTTATGGTTTTATCAAGGATGGTGGAACTCCCCAAATATACACATATTTGGACTGGGTGAGGAGCAAGACTTTTAAAGTAGGGCTGACCTGCACAATCAAGGTGGTTTTTGCCTTTTGAGTTCATCTAAAGGCTGACCTTAAATTTCCTGTTTCCTAACCGTATCTTCTCTGAAGAAGAGGTGCTAAAAAAAAAACTACTAGTTTCTCTACTTCGAACATCTATGTCCCAATAACGGTGATCTTCCTGGGTGAAGAGATGGCTCAGTGATTAAAAGCCCTGGTTGCACACTACTAAAAAGAACCCAGCCTAGATACCATACTGGCTCAGGACTGGCTGTAACTCCAGTCCCAGGGTATCTGACGCCCTCTTCTGGCCTCTGGCAATACTGTATGCATGTACCTCATACAAAGGCAAACATACAGGGAAAACACTAATGCACACATACACAATAACTTTAAAGAGAATAATAGCTTAGTCCTTGGGGAATTTGAATTGGAGTCCTAGTTGTATAGTTCTTACAAGAATTCTCATCGTGCATTAGACCTCTATTTAATGGGAGTTATTAAGAATACCATTTTCAGCTACTTCAACATTGTTATCTCTTGAGACAGAGTTAGGCTGCTCACTATGTAGCCAGGCATGGCTTCGAACTCATGATTCACCTGCCTTCATCTCCATGCTGGAATTACAGGTATATGCCACCATGCACAGTTTACGTCGTGCTAAGCATTAAACCAATTTAATTTTTTTTTGTTTGTTTGTTTTTTGTTTTCGAGACAGAGTTTCTCTGTGTAGCCCTGGCTGTCCTGGAAACTCATATTGAAGATCAGGCTGGCCTTGAACTCAGAAATCCGCCTGCCTCTGCCTCCTGAGTGTTGGGACTAAAGGCGTGCACCACCACACCTGGCTCAACCCAGGGCTTATTTCGTGCTAGGCAGGCACTCTACCAACTGAGCCTCATTCTCAGCTCCCCAGCTTTTATTTTGCATGAGTGTTTTCCTTCTCATATTGACAAAGTTTAAAAAGACTCCCCGGGCTTCCCACCCACACTCATGCTACCATGTATGTGGTGCTTAGCCTGAAGTGCATTCCATCACTTGATCTTCTTACAAATGTCTAATTAGAAGCATTAAGATGGTTTGGGAGGTGGTTTATTATATGAAAATGTGTCCTGCTTAGGCACGAGGACCCAAGTTTCAACACACCCAGACCTACCTGCACATTTCTATAACCCTAGCACCGGTCAGGGTGGAGACAGAAGACTAGACGGGACTTGCTGTCCAGCCATCTAGGCAGAGAATTCAGGCTCCAAGTTCAGTAAGAGACACTGTCTCAGAAGAATAAGGAGAAGAGTTATACAGCCAAGCATCGAATATTCTTCTCTGGCCTCTTCACCTAGACTTGTGCACATGTCACACATGCATAAATCATGCACAAGTGTCCCTCCACACAAATAAATTACTAACAAAATTAAATCATTTTTTAAAATTAAGAAAATGCATTTAATACATACTAATTTTTTCTGTGATGATATTATGTATAATTCCATATATATTATGAGATTCTTATAGAAAAGTGTCATATTATGTGAACAGATATCTAATTGAGACAATTTAAGGTAGAAAGAATCCATTTTGGCTCATGACATCAGAGGGTTCAGCTGGAGGTTACATCAGCCTGTGTACCTGGATAAAAGATACAGTGGCCGTAATGTATGACATCACAATTCAAACAAAGGGGTGCTCTGTGGGGGCTGCCTGACATCTAGAATTCGCATCTAGATTCACAGTCAGAATCTGCATCAGCAGACTCACATTGAAAATCCACTCCCAACCCCCACTCGACCTGAGATGCACTCTCAGGCCTGTTTTCCAGGATCACCCTGCTGCCTTCAAACCCAGTGCAGAGCGCCCACTGTAAATTATTCATTTTGAAGGTTGGATAATGCATTTGGTGCATCCAACATTCGTAATAAACAACCACACTTAGAGCACAGGTCTTCATGCCAGAAAACAGCCTCCTTCATCTTAATCTTCTCCTTCTCCGTTTGCACATCGTGTTCCTCGGGCACTTTCTCACACTTCCTTCCCTTGTTAAACCTAAGTGTATGGGTAGGGCAGAGCGGGCGATGCTCTTGCAGGCATGCCCGTCACTCTAATGATCCTTACCTCCTCTTGTGCCAATCGAATCTGGGAGATGAGAGGATTAGAAGGTCCCACACGCTGCAGCACAGCTTTGAAGGACAGTCCGCTATGCCGTTGTTCTTCTCCCACTCATAAACAAGTGTAGTACTCCTGTCATGGCAGGCACTGGGTTAGCCTGAGAGTGTTATCAGCGAAAATTTAAAGCTATCCCTCAGTGGGTCTTGCTGTGCTGTGGGGGAGATCGTGTGCAGAAATGACTTCACTCTGTGTGTTCCTTTCTATGGTGGACATGTGTCGGCTGTGTTTTAACCCAGAAGAAAACCCAAAATGGGTGACTATGACAATTAATATAGATTTGCAGCTCAACGGGATTTAAAATTACCTAGATTGCAATCCCCTGGGCATGTCTGTGAGGGAGCATGCAGATTGGATAGCTGAGGTAGGAAGCGCGCCCCCTGCCGTGTGGATGGTAACATTACATGTTTAGGTCCCTGATCAGAATAAGAAAGAGAAAGCAGGCTAACACAAACCTCTCTCTGCTTTTCAACTGCAGATGTACTGTGACCAGCAGCCTCACTCCTGGTCTCCATGCCTCCCCCAACCCGTGACAGACTGTCTTCTCAAACTATGATCCAGAATAAGCCCTCTCTCCCTTTAGTTGCTTCTGTCATGTAAACCCTCTGTGTTTTGGTTAATAAAGTTTGGTGTGTAATCAGCTGCATTCTCTGGAGTTGTGTGTCGATGCCACCTTATACGGAACTGCCTCTGGGGACACAGAAAAGAACGAAATAGAATTTCTAGAGCTGTCAGACCAAGGTAGTTTGCTGAGATGCCCAATGAAAGCTCAGGATTGCCCTTCCCTCCTCCACATTGAGTATTGTGATCTAAAGGAGAGGAAAGTTGGATAGCGTGATTAAGAGCATTCTTTGGGCAGCTCTAGTTCTTAAGACTCTATAAGATGCGTACTTCTGAAGGTTTTTTTTCTCCCCTCTCCAAGTCTTACAGATTGTAGCTATCATTCATGTGCCACCCTAAACTCTAGGGTTCACTGATTACAAAATACAGCATGGTAGCTGTTCTCATGGACTTCCCTGGGTGTGTAAGAAACAACTCAAAACCCACAAAACAGTTAACTGGTATTGCCAAAGGTAAAGGGTTCAAAAATGTCTCAAAAACTCATTAAAATGTCCCGTATAACATGAACTTAGCTGCAGCTTTTGTATATTTGAGGTGATTTACTTCTGAGGTGTTGAGTCAAGATCTTACTATGCAGTCTAGGCTGGCCTAGAAACTCACTATGTGGCACAGGCTAGCCTACAGCTCTCAACAATCCTCCTGCCTCAGCCTCCCCAGTGGTAGGAGTACAGGTATGAGCCACCCATCTGACCTAAGAAGACTGTTTATATACTAGACTAATAAGGCATGTCTCTTATTTTAGATTCTATTTGTGGGTGTTGGGGCACTATGTACATACACATGGAGAACAAATTGCCAGAGTCAGTTCCCTCCTTCTATATCTTGTGGGTCTGGGAAATGAATCTTAGCTCATCAGAGGGACCACTGAGTCACCTTCTCATCAGTATCCTTTTAACTGAGAACATGGTGGAAGGTACTGGAGTGTCAGCGGAGGCTAGGACACGCATGGGGTAGGAGAGAGCTCCGAGGAGTCTCTGAGCACCATCTGTCTGCTCCTCCGACAAGTTCAGAGCCTTTTGAGTGTTCAAGATACTACGGTGGAAGCAACCTCTACTCTGTAGCAATGTCAGATGCAATCAGAGCTGTGGTCCTGAGAGATAACTGACCTGACAGAAAGAACTCACTCCTCAGGCAGCAAGCGGACAGCTCAGAGGTAGCAAGGAGATCAGGGCTTCTCAGAGCAGGCAGCACAGCCCCGAGAGCTTCCTCCCAGCCAATGGGCTTTGGTGACAGAGCTCAGTAGGAGGAAGAGATGGATTTGAATCTGAGCAGCATTTAAATCTGAGCTTAGAGAAGCTAAGGACTCCATCTGCAGTCACAGGACACCTTGATAGGAACATCACAGTGTGAGGTGGACAGAGGACACAGTACCTAGAGGCCAGCCACTGCATATTTATAGTGATAATTCCCAAAGTTTTGACACTGCTGGGGGTCAAAGGAGAATAATCTCCAGGCGCTGTGGTGTGCATTTTCCTCAGACAGTTTTCTAGAAAAGCTGACAAAATTTTCTCACTGTGATCCCAACAATTGTCTGTATCTGTTATCTGACTACAAAACAACATTCAAACCCAGCATGGGAATACATACCATCATCCTGCCATTCGGGAGGGAGGATAAAGAAAAAAAAGCCTAGCCTGGCCTCCTACCGGGTGATACTTTGTCTCAAAAAAGAAAAACAAAACCAAACACTGGCAACAACAAAACACACTTGAAAGATTTACTCTGCACATTTACATGTGGCACATGCCTTTAATCTCACTGGAGAAGTTGGGGCAGGAAGATAGTGAATTCTAGGCTCGCCTGGGCTACATTGTGAGTCACTGTAACAAAACAAACAAAGGAACGAATGGATGAGTGAACAAAAGATTCTGTCTAAGTGACCCACTGAAGGTCAAGGTGCAATGGGGGCTGGGCTGGAAGTAGAATCAAGTATTTCTGTCTTGTTAGGTCTTTGCAGTGCTCCAGGCTACTTCTTATTTAAGCCTGTGTTCTCTAGAACTGCCAAGTACCTACAGAGAACTTCTCCTTGGGTGAGTGTGGCAGGCTAGAATGCAGGGGTGTGGGGGTGGGAATGTGATTGGTCAATTTGTGAACTGGACAGTTCAAAACAAGAGAGGGGAGGCCCGATAGAGGAGGATGAATATCCTCAAATTTCCTCTTCCTCTCCGTTCTCAGCAGGTCTTAGCAGCCCCCGTTTCAGGTCTGGTTTAGTGCCAGGTGCACATGTTAGAGGTCTTGCCGGGTTGCCTTTAGGGCAAAGAACATGAAATAGAGCCATGGTACCTGTTCTTAGGGTAACCCAGAGGGAGCTAAGGGTAGAGGGTTGTATCACAGGAATCTTCTGTGTCTAGGAAACCCCAACACCTTCCAAGCCGGAGCCAAGTGTGCAGCCCCAAGGCTTACTAATGTAAGATTTCTGTGACCAAAGGCCTTGACACGCATGGTTCTACTTATCAGTGAGAGTAATATAAGCAGATACAAGAGTGAGTAGAGCTGCCTCATTAACCTGGGTCTGAGGCTGAGGGTTATCTTCTGAGAGCATGCTTCTGGTTTACAGAGGCACAGTATTGGGGTACAGTTCTGCTCTGGGCCCTGGTTTCCCTCAGCTTTGCTCCCTGGTTTCGCTACCTACCGTTTATCACTGACCACCTTGCAAAGAAACTTGACTTCTCTTTGCATTAGCTGACCCACATTCACATCTGAAGCTTAGTCATTCTGTTGTCCTGGTGGGGCTTAGGGAAGGATACTTAAGGAGATTATGGTATAGGAAGCTGAGCTACAGACACGGAGAGCAGAGCTAAGGAGATGGCTCAGTGGTTAGGATCTTGCCATACAAGCTTAAGGATGGAAATTCAGATCCCCAGAGCCCACGTAAGTGACTCGGAGGTATGAGGGCTCACATGTAATATCAGTCCTGGAATATGGAAACAGAGCGCCAGAGCTAGTTGCCTAGAGGGACAATCCATATCAGCCAGCTCTGGGTTTGATTGAGATATCCTGTCTCATTGACTAGGGTGTAAGAGTGATTAGAGATGATTCTGGACATCCATAGTGAGCTTCCACGTGTAAACACACACGTGTATCTGTGTTCGCACACACTCAAACATGCATACACACATACCTGTACTGCATGCACACACATAAGGAGGCAGAGCCTTACACAGGCGTGTTGAAGGGCTCAGGTTCCCCATTTGCAGTTTCGGCTTTCTCCAAGAGTGTTTCCCACAGAGGCTCAGTTTGCAGGATGCTTGACTGCAGAGGTTCAACCCCATCTGCAAGCCTCCAAAGTTGTCCCTAAGCGTGCTAGCATAGCCTTGCTTCAGGAGTCCGGTATTTTAATCCACCAACATGTTTAGACTTTGAGTCTCTTCGATTCCACATTTGTGACTGCGGTAACATGAACCATAAAAATCTACCATTTTGCCATTTTTTGCACACACTCTTCGTGGTATTGAGCATATTCATCTTGTAGTGTGACCGCCATTCCCACTATGAGTCTCTGGAACTTTCCCATCTCCCCACAAGAGAAATTTAGCCCCATTAAAACCATAGCTCTCTGTTCCCCTTTCCATCCAACCCCCATCGACCTGACCCTCATGAGTAACTGTTAAACTGTTTGAGTTTCACCTTAAGACGTCTCAGGCTGCTTTAGCCCAACATGAAAGAAATGGAATTCTCCAAGAGAGCAGAGCAGCAAAGGGCGTTTCTGACAGGGGACAGCTGTGGGCCTCTGAGGCCCTGCCACCTATTAAATGCTTTTGGAAGCAGCTTCCAAGCCTTCGGAATTCACCAAGGAGGCAGGAGCTCCCCCTACAGCCTAGTGACTCCATTGCAGCAGTGTGGGCGAAATCACTAAGCACCAGGCTCAGAGTACCTAAGAAATGAAAAGACAGAAGAAACCCATCTACAAGCTGCTTGGGGGATGCTGGGGATAGCGTCTCTGCCTCTAAAAGAGGTTTCCTCCTTCTCTCCTCCCCACCCCACCCCGCCCCCGCTCATACACGCTGGCTTTCACAACCCTGCCAGTTCTTAAATCTTTTCTTTTACCTCCACTGTTCAGTCATCCATAAAGCTGAACCTCTGGTAAGCGAGGATTTTCTTCGAGAGAACTTAGACTTCCGCAAAAGAGACCAAAGATGCCAGGTATTAAAGGAAACTCAGAGCTCAGCCTTTGAAGGCAGTCTGGTCCCAGAGGTTTGCTTCGGACCTCCCACAGGGCAGGAAACTTAGTGTTCCTGCAAGAATCCTTGTCTGCGGTCTAAATTCCAGCTCAAGGAATTACATCCTTCCTTATCCGGATTTAGCCCTTCCTGTGTGTTTTGACGGTCTTTACTATCTGTATGCTTCCTTGGCGAGGCAGCATTTTTCCTGAGGATATTTTGCCTTTCCGTAAGAGCACAGAGATAGGTGAGCTCTCTCAGCGTTGCAAATCATCCACAGATGAATTATAGGCCAACCCAGAAGCAAGGGAGCAAAGGCGCCCGGAGCACAACCTTGGAGGATGAAAGACCTCACGAGACCCACCACTCACGCTCCGCAACGTGCGTAATTAAATGGCTGCTGTTATTTACTTCGTGGTGTGGAGTTGCCACCGCCCTCTGGAGTTTTATAACTCTTCTAGCAAGCAACTCTAGCACTAAATGAAGGTCTTCTTGCTGGAGAGTTGCTTAGCCAACTCAAGTTCCTGCATTGGACTGTCCCCAGCGATAGGTCTTAGGTCTTACTTTGGCATAAATGAATTGTGTAAATTGTTATTTGTGTTTTTAAAAAGCACTAAAATCCACCACGTATCCTCATGGTTGTGTGAAAGCTTCAGTTCATATATTCAGTTATTGAATACCACCTTCCACGTTCACAGCTTTGGAGAAGTTAGCTGGTGGCTCGGTCTTGGAGTTGCGTCATGTCTAAGCTGGGGACACGTGAGTAGTGGTAGATTGATGTGTTGGTTAAATTGGAGTTCATGGAAAGTCATTAGTATTGCTAATGGAAAATATCACAAGACACACACATTGTATAATTAATCTGGAAGATAATGAAACATTCAGGAAATCAGCTAAGGAAGAATGACACCAAAATGACGGAGCAACAGCACATGCTCTCACACATGCCCTGGTTCTACGTTCATCATTGCTATAGATATCACTTAAGCCAGACATTTATAGTTGTGGCCAATAAACACATGCTGATAGAATGAACTTTAGCCATAGGGAAACTTTCATGAAAGGCCACACCAAATACAAACGTGCATTTGATAAGCTTTGAAAAATGGACATAATTTTAATAGACAATGAAAAAAAGTGAAAGGCCTTTGTGCAGTTTAATAGAACTGTGTCTCTTGGTCATTCATTTTAGTGAATAAAGGATATTTATATAAGCAAATGGCTCCAGCAATCATCCTTGGCATGGAGAGTCCTTGGCATGTGTTAGGTGGGTGGCAACAGAGTGGAAGGAAGCCAGCTCATAGAGAGGGCTGCTCTGTGAAATAACAGCTAGGGGCTAACGCACAGAATTCATAATAAAACATGAGAATCTAGATAGACACGTTCGGGACCAGTCCAGGGGGCTTAAGAATGATGTGCCCTATTGACCCGAATACCATAATATGAGGAACGCATGCTCCTGTAGAAGCAGATAATTCAGAGATACCTGTGGAGAAGTGGATGGGCTCTGGGAGAAGACAGTCGAGAATTTGGCCATTTCAACTGTGTGGATGCCAGACAAGGAAGGTCTAGCATAGAGGAAATGCAAAGAAAGCAGGTGATTTGGCAATTCAGGAGGCCACATCTGGACTAGGTGGCATAGCAGGTCCAGTTATTGCTCATTGGCATTTGACCTTAGAAAGCACCCTCATTCTCCTTCTTCGCCTGCAGACCAAACAATTTCCTCGACCCGCTCTAATTCCTAATACTTTAGAATTGTCTAAAACTTAACACTTCTAATGTATTAACAAGCCCTCATTCCTTAATGTGTTTCCTCCTCCACCTTAATGTGTGGTGACATTTCATTTTACGGCTTGGGATAACCCTCATTCTCTGAAAAATTTCAGGTTGACATTCTATTACAGTATAGTGTCCAAGTCTTCTTAGTGCAGTGTCGTCTACAGCATCTGAAGAATATTCAACTAGTACTTTCCTGATCGTATACTCTCTTATGCATGTGGTCATTCTGAAATAAAGTCAACATAGAACATTTCTCTGTAAGTGAGAATTTTATCTTATTCCCCACTGTCAATTTAAAGCTCACATACATAAAACATATGAAGAATGGATGGATGGATGGATGGATGGATGGACGGATGGACGGATGGATGGATGAATCGTGTGATGGAAATGGGCAAAGGTGCTTTGGATTATACCTTTCCAGAGAATGAGAAGTCATATTTTGAAATGCATTATGAGTAGAGATGGGTAGCCTTATTTTTGTATTTTTATCATTCTTTGAGGACTCCAGAAGTGGTGCTCTTAATCTTCATCTTTTATCTGTTCTTTGACACCCAGTTGTCTTCACCCACTACCTAAGCTCACATGAAGGCTGTGGGCTCAGTTGTGCTCTACACCTCTCTTAGGACCAGAACACCCACTGTTATTTCCATCAGGAGCACCAACTGAGGTTTTCTAGGCTAGGGTCCTAGTGTAAGTTCACAAGCACCAACACATTTTCTCGGCTTAAAAGAATACGCTATTATTGTGTGGCAATTGGTAAAGAACTTATTAATTAAGGATATAAGATAGAGAGAAATCTCCCAGGAGGCAGAAAGCCATTATGAAGACATTGTGGAACCAATCTAGCAGTTAATGGAATACGCAGAGGTCCTTTGCAAAAAGAGAAGGGGTGGGTAACTTTCCAAAAGAAATAGCTATCCGCAGATTAGTGATATTAAAGACCGAGGGAAACTTTACCAAAAGACAGGTAAAGTCCGAAAAGAAAAGAAATGATGTCATATAGACCTTTGGTTTGATACAATGCAATCTCCCTCATTATAATATCTCTCCATCGTAAACACACCACCACAAAGCATAAAAGTAAATTGAGATGGAATTGGAAATCAAAGTAGTGTTGCAAATGAGAATTAATAGTACATTTGCTTTTGTTCAGGGACAGGGCCATCGGAAGCAAAATAAATAACTCATTTCAAATGCCTGTGAGTTGTTTGCTTAAGAAATAACTATCAAATTAACAAGAAATGCCAGACTCCCTTCCCCTGACTTTCTTAAATTGTAGTGCACACCCACCCCACTCCCTGCATTGTACTAGGATGATTCTGTGTTGTGGAAAGAGATTTGTTGAGGTGGGGCAAACAGTGCTTATTCAAGAACTGGCTTCTCCAAGTGGGGTCTTACATATGTGCTCTATCCCAGTGTTACTGTTCAGAACATCCCAATGACCTCAAGTTTTGGGAACAGGTGCTCATTAGAACCTCCCACAGCAATCGTTTTAACAACACATCATCGAAGCACAGAATAGTTCCTCACTGGTCCTCAGCAATCCTCTTGTTGAGGTCTCCAGAAGTGATGCTCTTAGCCCCAGACATTGCATAAAACAGGAAAGTTGGGGGAACAAGATTCAGGGCTGGCTGGGATCATCTCTCAATAGGTGAAGTGCGCAAATTTCAGGCACCAGAGCCTAGGTTTGATTCAAGAACCCCTGTGAGACGAAACAAAACAATAAGACTAAGCATGGTGGCTTGCCCTTCTAACCCCAGTACCGGGGAGACAGAGACAGGTAGGTTCCTTGGACTTGCTGGCCAGCCAGTCCAGCATACAGTGAGAGGGAGATCCAGTCTCAAACATACTAGAGGAGGTTACTGTCTGAGAAATTATCCCTGAGAATGTTTTCTAATCTCCTTGTGCACATGTGTGCCTGCACCTCGCACCTGCGTACACACAACACTGAACTTCAGGACAGGCAACAGGATCAAACAGTTGTGTAGAGGAAGCCGAAATGTTGAAACAAGCTACTGAGGTCCCACAGTGCAGGGGAAAAGCCATACCCTGGTAAAACACCACTGTTGTATAATGACCTGTAGTGTTACTGCTTGTGCTGATCTAGAAATCAAGCGCAAATAAGTACTTCCTGCTTACCAGTTCTTAGTAGCATTATTGAAGTCGTTTCTGTCACAATAGATGTGAATGTTCTTATAAAACGTTGTTCTCAAAGGATTTTTCATTTCTTTCATCTTTTATCATAAAGTTTCATCATCTTCTTTAAGAATAGATATAGAAAATTGCTCCGAACTAATAATATGTCATCACCATCATCCTCATCATCACAGCCTCATCTTCATCCCCCTGCATCTTCATCATTGTTATTGTCCTTGTCATCTTCACTATCTCCACTGGTCATACAGAGCTCTGGCTCACCTTGTCTTTTACAATCTTTTGTACACTTTATGCAGCAAGCAACCAACACTGACACCATTCTCGATTCTTTTCCAGATGAGACTAAAGGAGACTCAGAAAGTGAAAGCGGTATCTCATGAACATAGAGTTAGGCAGCGTTGACATGTCCCCAAACTGCAGATCCAGAGCCATGTCCAGTCAGATCCAAGTCTAATCAGATTTGTATCCAGTATGACCCATGCCCAATCAAATCGGTATCCTTGGGGCTATGCTCAGGGATCGGTCATCACACTTGATACTTCTCTGTCCCCCCAGCACTGGGATTACAAGGGCCACCATGCTTGGTCTTGTTTTGTCTCACAGGGATTCTGAGATCAAACTCAGGTCCTCATGCTTACAATGTGAGCACTTCACCTATTAAGAGATGACCCCAGCCCTTAATGTTGTTCCCCTGACTTTCTCGTTTTATAGAATTTTTGAGCCTCGTGCTATCAAATGAAAACAAAACCAAAATCAAAACAGGACTGAGTAGGAGCTGAGTAATTTGGGTTTCTTTCTGTAGTCTACTCACTGGACACAATAAACAGTTTTTAAAAGTCTCTAAAGTCTCTACTTCCCTCTTCCATCTTTGCCTTCCTGTGTCCACATGGGTAGACATTTTCTGCAGTGTTCCGGGACATATCTATTGAAGGGCTTCTCAGATCTGTTTCCATTGGAGCTCATTGGAGTTATTCTTGTGTTCCATTCATGAAGGTCTGTAGATGTGCCTCCCAACACTGCTTTAGAAAAGGAATTTTTCTGAGTAGCGTTTCTTGTTACTGTTAAGATGTCATATCATTTTCTACCATCTCCCAACTGCCGCCATTTTGTTTTAGCCTCTGTTCACACCACTATTGCGTGATTAAAAACTTGACCTCTGGAGATTCCTCGTGTCTGACTGGGACTGATCCTTGGATCTCACAAGCTTCCCTCGTGGTGCGCAGCATTCTCACTACAGTGACACCTTGGCTTGCTGCTTTCAAACTTTCTATTTTCCCTCCCTTAAATTATTTTGCATTGTTTATTCTGCACATAGGAGGTTCCTTCTCAATTTTAGGTTTCAGTTTAAATGTCATCTCTTCAGACTGAATCTCCATGATTATAATAATTAAAGTAGCTTCTATTACATACATACATATGCACACATGTGTACACATATACATGAACATATACACGGAGATACACACAATACACATGTAGATACACGTGCACACACACATACACACACCACAAACACTTTGTCTGCTCATGTATTGGCTTAGTGACACTTGATATATGATTGGTGACTGTCATATTGAGTGATCTGATTTGCCTATCTGTGTCCCCATCCCTACCCCAAACCTACTGACAATGACATGATTGGGCTTTGTCTGCCTTATTCAGAGACACTTCGCAGTTCCTGGTAGAAATTCTATCACCCAAGAAATACGTGTTGGGTAAACGAATAGTGTGTCCATTCATTTATAGCTTTACACCATGCTGTAACGGTGAAAATATATTCCATAAATAGAAATAACAGGGTTTCCTTATTCTCAGACTTGCCAATGTATAAGTGTTGACTGAAGTGAAATCATTTGTGCAAGACTTCTTTTTAGCTAGAAACAGAGCCCTGAGTAGAATGAATGTATTTTGCCTTCCAGAGAAATAAGTATTTATTGAAGGTCCTCTTCTCAAGGGCACTAGTAATCATCTTGCTTGCCTAACTTTCCCATAACTGCTTGCCAGCTTGTGTCCCCTCTTCTGCCTGTCTCCTCGGAAGTGACTAAGCACAGCCTGCTTCTTTTCCAGAAAGCTGATCACGAGCCCCACAGTGGGCATGCTTGCACGGACCTCTTCTTAGGAGGACAGTGGGACCCCTCTTTGTAGCTAAACAGAAGTGATTTCCCTTTCAAAGAGCTTGAGTCTTCTTCATTGTTTGCATCACTCTAGAAAAGCCTGTGTCCACAGCAGTTACTTTCTGTTTTGTCTTTTTTTTTTTTTCCCAGTGCTAGGCAGTGAACCAGAGCTATATCCAACCAGGAAATCACTCTACCTCTGCTTCTTAAGATTTTTGCTCCCACTGGGGTACCATGATGGGCCCCCAATCTTTTGAGGGGCTTTGATAAAGCTGTTCCTATTGTTTCTGAGTTCTCGACAGACATTTATTCCTACACCTTGACCAGTTGTGAGTCTCTGTATTAACTACCATTCACTGCACAAAAACTTCTCTGAGGAGGACTGAGAATTGTCCTAGTCTATGGGTAAAGAGATACAAATTTAGAGATACAAATTTAGAGACATACACATTTAAAGAGATACATATTTAGAGAGATACAAATTTAGAGACATACACATTTAAAGAGATACACATTTAGAGAGATACAAATTTAGAGAGACACAAATTTAGAGATACACATTTAGAGAGATACAAATTCAGAGAGATGCAAATTTAGAGAGACACAAATTTTGATACCATGTCCATTTAGCAGAAGTATAGTAGTAGGTTCAACTCTGGAGCCTGAGAGCTCCCCAGTCATAGGTTCTTGGTTAGATTTTCAGTACCAGGAATGTGAGTTCTTCCATGGAGTAGGCCTTAAATCCAACCAGAAAGGAGTTGGGTACCTTTATAACGTTCATGCCGCTATTATATCCATGGTCCTGCCTTGCCATCTTGGTCATTACGGCAATTTTCAAGGTCCACAGCTAGGGGAGATGCCCTCACACAGCACACAACTTAACCAAGCACACACCTTCCAGTTCTGTGAGAATCAGTAGCAGGGATGGAGCTTCCTTGGCTTCTCCATGTCATGTGACTGCTGGGTGTCATGTGACTGCTGGGTGTGACATCTCTTCAGCAGTACACCTTACCATCAAGTCACATGACTTACAAGTTCCCTGTGTTTTCTTCAAACATCTTCCATGTTAGTTACCCCTCCTCTAGACCCTTGTCATTCCTCTCACCCTGTTTCCCACCTAAACCTCCCTCCTCATCTCTTGCCTGCTCATAACACTAGAATCTCAGCTACAAATCTTTGGTTCCCTCCCATACTGGTGCACTGCAGAACTGTTCACTCACTTAACCTGACACTTTTATACTTTTAAAATTTGAGTCTTGCCATCTGGGTCCCACCTTTCAAAGTTATTATATTTAGACCTATTTGTGGCCCTCCTTGTCACTTGTCACTTATCCTCAGCCTTCAGTTAGCCAGTGTCTTGCACAGTTCCTGGCACACACAGAGGCTGAGGAAGTATGTGTGACATTGGCACAGATCGTCTGACATCCTCACTTTACCCATCACATAGAATGGGTTCTTTAACCTTTTCGATGATGGATGATAGAGGAACAACTGGCTGGTGGGAACAAGAAGAGCTTGGCTTGACTGTAGGCAGAGCTCAGGGGCAGCAGACCAAAGCCGTTTTCACCTTTTGTTTTCATTCATTTTAGAACAAGGCTGGAGGAATGTGTGTTCAAGACCAGCCTGGGTGGCAGAACAAAACCCATCTCAAACAAGCAAGAATCAGGCTCTTTGCTTCAATTCTTTTTTATCCAAGCTTCAAATTTTTCTCTTATCCTATTAAGACAAACCAGTAACCTGAACTATCTCAAACTTTGTATGAATTAAGTGACCGAATACACTTCCAAAGCACAGTTTAGCGCTAATTTGTTCAGGTCTCTAGTACACAGCCTGGTTCTAAGAAGACAAATTGTATGGTCCAGTTTATTATGTGAATCACTTCAAAGAAAAGGGAATCACAGGGAGAGACTTACGACAGGGTGGACATGCTGAGCCCACGTTCCTACACTCGAGAACGGACTCTGCAAATAAGGAAGTGCTTCAGATGTGGTAGTCCTTGCAACTTAACCAAGATACTGGTGGAAATAAAGTCATCTGAAATGAAGTCTGTGCTGGGCGGTTCCGCACCAGTACCGCACAAAGGAAATGAGAAAAGAGCAAGAGAGACCGAATTTGTCACATGGCGACTACGGGGGGACTGTAGAAAGCATCTAATCAGAGCGGCGCCAGGGAGCTTGGAGCTGTCCAGAAAGATCCGGAGTTCTCCGTGGTTAATTGCCCTTGATGGCTGCTGGTCAGTCATGCATGACAACGCCCGCATGTCTCCCTGCTCCCTGCCTCTGTGCATTGCTGTCAGCATTCACTCCAGGTGATGAGCAGGGGCCTTGGACCTTGGGGAAAGAGTGGGGGGTGTCTGGGCCAGATTTGGGGGTTGGGCTGGTTAGAGAAACATCTCACTGAAGCAAAGCCATTTGGATCCTGGTGTCCCGCATTTAGGAGAAGGGATGTTACCTGTTTTAACTCCAGCCTCTCACTTCTTCCCACAAGACCTGCGACGTGTTTATTTCCTTGAGAGGAAAACAAAACTGGGCCACTCCGCAAATGGGCAGGAGGCCTGTGACCCGAGGACCATCGGTTGGCAGCATGTGAGCCTCCTGTGCGGTCAATTATCTTTGAGCACATGCTTGAGGCTGGAGAGAGAGAGATTTAAATTGCACTTGAATAATAAAGGACATAATCTTTCTTGGTGACCTAGTGCTCTTCAATCTCTTCATTTGGTCTGCACAGGACGGCAATAAATAAATAAATAAATAAATAAATAAATAAATAAATAAATAAAATAAAAATCATGCTTCTCCTGAGACTAATAACAAGAAATAGTCCTTCTAGTCCTGGAAAAATATTTTTTTAAATTTTTTTTTATGACTGTGATGCCGTTGATACGGACTCTCAGTTTAGCTGTTCATTTATAGTGTGAGCTGAGTCTAGAGCCTATTTGGAGATGCAGACCCCAGGCAGGAAGTTCCTAAAGATTACTGAGACATCTCAGTGTATCCAAGTCTCACCGAGATAATCACCCTGGATCGCTTACTACAAACACATACACTGAACTGGTCAGACTTCCCGTTGCTGTGACAAATATTCAAGGTGAATTTCTTTTTTTCTCTCCATTAATAAATAAATAAATTAGCTTTATATCCTGATCGCAGTCCCCTCCTATTTTATCCCAATACCCCCTCACACAGCCTCTTCCCCATTTTCCATCCCCCATCCCCTTTTCCTCTGAGAAGGGAGAGGATCCCCTGGATGCCAACGCATCCTGGCACCTCAAGTCACTGCAGAAGTAGGCACATCCTCCCCCATTGAGGCCAGACAAGGCAGACCAGTTAGGGGAACAGGATCCACAGGCAGGCAACAGAGTCAAGGACAGCCCCTGCTATAGTTGCTGGGGGACCCATATGAAAACCATGCTGCATATGTGCTACATATGTGCAGTGGGGCCTAGGTCCAGACCATATATGTTCTTTGATTGGTGGTTCAGTATCTGGGAACCACCATTGGTTCAGGTAGGCTGACTCCGTTGGTCTTCTTGTAGAAACCCTATCCCCTCTAGGTCCCTCAATCCTTCTTAAAACTTGTTCACAAGACTTCCTGAACTCCTGAGCACCATCTAATGTTCAGCTCTGGGTTTCTACATCTGTTTTGTACAGCTGCTGGATGGAGCTTCTCACAGGACAGGTGTGCTAGGTCGGCTCCTGTCTGCAAACATAGTAGAGAATCATTAATAGTGTCAGGGTTTGGCTCTCTTCTATGGTTTGGATCTCAAGTTGGGCCAGTCATTGGTTGGCCATTCCTTCTGCTCCATTTCTGTCCCCGCACTTCTTGTAGGCAGGATAAATTTTGTGTCGAACGTTTTGTGTGGGTGGGTTGCTGTCCTTATCCCTCCACTGGGAGTCCTGCCTGGCTACAGAAGGTGGTCACTTCAGGCTCCATATCCCCCACTTCTAGGAGTCTCAGCTAGAGTCATTTTTATAGACTCCCTGGAGCCTCCCCCACCCCAGGTCTCTGGCACTGCCTGTCCTAAGATGCCCCTGAATCCCTTCGCCACTGATTTACATTCACTCTCTTGGCCCTCTGTTCCCAGCTCTCCCTACACCTAATCTGCAATCCTCTCCCCATACCCCTCCACAACCCATCTCCCATCCAGTTCCCTTCTTCCATCCACCTCCGATGACTTTATTTCCCCTTCTGAGCGAGAGTCAAGCACTGAGGTGAACATCTTAAGAGGAGAAAACATTTGTTTTTAAGCTCACAGGTTTCATAGTCCTTGCTTGGCTTTGTGGACTCTGGACCCATGTGACACAGAGCATAATGACTGCAGGAGCCCATCGGTAGAGCCTGCTTCCTTCACAGCAGATGGGAAGGAGAGAAAGAACCAGATCTTCAGAGGGATCTACTTCTTCCAGCTATGCACTGTCTCCTAAGGTTGTCAGTGCTACCTCCAACAACATCACTAGCTAAGGACTAGGCATCAACCCATGAGTGTATATCAACCCTTTCACAGTCAACACATACTGTAGAAATTTGTTATAATTGTATATTATATGTGTGTACACTAGCATATTGTTTCCTTTTGTGATAAGGGCTTGTTACTTAACCCAACCTGTCATTTGAACTCACAATGAGGCTCCTCCCGAGGCTTCCTGTGTGCTGAGATTACAGACATGAGACACTATATCCAGCTTAGATATATTGAAATGTTCCATTGTACAGTAAATATGTATGCAAAGCTGAACCTCATTTAAAAGTTCGAGGCAGAATGAAAGAGCACAGTTGAGTCTAGGGGACATTGCTTCGCTGGGTCCTTACCCTTATCAACACCACAGGAAGTGTTGGGAAGAACTTAAATTCTCTTTGAGCTTGAATCGCCTCATCTCTAAAAATACTTTTCTGCCTCACGGGGATGCAGAGGGGATTAAAGGAGCTAATGTCTACTTAGGGGTTTCCTTTGTACATAAGCCGGAAAGCCTCAACCTGGTAAGGACCAGGACAAGCAATCTATTTCATAAACGTAGTCACAGAGCTTAGTGCCATGAACACTGAAATTAGTCAGGCTTGGGTTTGAATACAGACCTGCTACTAACTACCTGTTTCATTTTGTGTTCATTTTTACACATCGAAAATAGAAGAAATTATTCATCTGATGAGTTATTTGAGCAACCGTTGAGATACATTAGAGATATGGCACACATCAGGTGGCTCCCAGACCCTAGTTCCTAACATGGAAATGTAGAGCAAAAAATTAGAAATAAGATGCTGATTTAGAAAAAAAAATGAAACCAACTACGGTAAACATTTGGAGGTTATAAATTGTCAATTTGATATGAACAACGTTAAACATGTGTGACATTTTTCTCAGTAAGAACCAAAAAAATGTGAAAACATGCAAATATCATCTTGAATTATAAAGTCTCCTCTCGTTACAGTGACACTAGTTTGCTTTGCTGTCTGTGTTTTCCTCTGGTTATATATACAGTACTTGGTCACTGGTTTTTGTTTTTGTTTTAAGTTAAAGACAACCAACCAATACAGGTTAATACAGAGGTTCTCATGACCTTTTTGGAGGTCAAATGACCATTTCCCAGGGATCACCTAAGGCCATCAAAAAAAAAAAACAAAAAACAAAAAACAAAAAAACAACAACAACAAAAAAAAAACCAGATATTTACGTTACAATTCAGAACAGCAGCAAAATTACAGCTATGAAGTAGCAATGAAAATTATTTTATGGTGTGTGGGGGGTCACCCAACATGAGGGACTGCATTACAGGGTCACAGGAAAATATGGAAAGTTTGGAAGGTTCAGAAACGCTAGGTTAAGAGAATATGAAAGATCACCCAAAATTCTACCATCTGATGATAACTATAATTAATATTGAATACCATCCTTTAAATGCCTATCATCCTGCACAAATATAAAACAAACAATATGTCCTTGTGATTATGGCTAGTATCTTTATGTCACTTTCAAAATCCAATATTTTCCATTCTTTTAATTTAGTTTTCTAAAAGCAAAACTCTACACAGGTGGTAGAGCTTGACTTGTTCCCTCCACTCCTGGGCACCCAGCTCATCCGCACTCCCAGACATCCTCACAGTGAGAGAAAAAATGTGATGCCTGCCATGGCCTTATTTCTCTTGTTCATACAATCTTCCTGTGATTGGTTTCTGTACACTCTCTCCTTTGGGTTTGCTTGGGTATGGGCAGGTCTTTAGTTGGTTTTGGTTGGTTGGTTGGTTGGTTGGTTTGGTTGATTTGGCTTAGTTTGGTTCACCTTTATAGGTAACTCATACTAGCCTAAAACTCACAATCACAGGTGTGAGATTCCAGATCCACAACACCATTCTCTTTCCTGGCATTGATGAAGTGTAGTGTAGAGACTTGGAAGTGTTACATTAAACACAGCAGGAGAAAACTGACCAGAATGGTCCTGAGTCACTGCCTCTTAGAAACTTTACACACTCACCTTACACACTCACTTTACACCATTAGGTATCTGTGGAATTAAGCCCTGAGGTCTCCACAGCAGACCCTGTTATCTTTAACTGGAAGTTCCTGTCATTCTGTCGGCCCTCCACCACCACCTCCCATGTCTCACCAGCATACGAACAGAAAGAGTTCCGAGGTCTGAGGTGATGTTTTGACTGTGTTGACAGGGGATGGTAGACAGTAACAGGAAATAGTCTCGTCCCAGAATCACCGCATAAAATCTTTCTCAAGCAAGATTTTCACAGCTATTGCTTACACTGTAGCCATTAGCAATAAAGAGTCATTACACATGATTTTTTCTGTACTTAAGTTAGAGCTGAGAAACAAGCCTGGAATTGCTGGAACCCACTCTTCTTTACCTTCATACGTCTGTATTTACCTTATAGTCATTTTCTTATCTATCATTTATCTTACTCTCCATTTTCAATGAGTTATTTTAGTCCTGCATTTTAAATTACTTACTCCTGGTAAAAGTTCCCCTTTTTGGCCTATCACATGGTGGTCCTTGTGAGCCTCTGGGGATAATAGTGTATAATGTTTACTTTTATTTTGAATATCCTTTTCCATCCACTGGTGCTTGTGTATTGTTAATGAGGCTCTGGTTAGTAGCTTTCCTTTATCCCCCACTATCCCTTCTTAGAGGAGGAAATATTGAATTAATTTTTAAAAGTGAAACACCTTTTATTAGGGGTCCATTAAACTATAGATGAGTTTTCCTCTCTTGGGTTTTTGATTGTACATAGCCACTGGTCAAGTTGTTCTAAGTATAGATTTGAGTATATATCTGAAGCACTGCCCTCCAGTTTAGTTTGTGGGAGGGAAATTCAGTGTGTGTGCTCATTTGGTTTGGGGACAACAAACTGACAGCTCTGTCAAAGGTGTGAATAATTTTCTAGCAAGTAACCAACTCTGACAACTCGGACTTCATCAGTCTCTACAGCCTGTGGTGAGACCGGAGAGAGGGCAGAATTGAAGATGGACTTTTCCAGAAGGCAGGGCGGTCTGGGCATACTCATAGCGTATATATAAATATGAAAGCAGCCAGAGCTCTTTGAAGCTATGAATAGTTCAGAAAGCTGGAGCTGGGATCTCTCCGCACGGATTTATCAGTGTCAGATGCATTACATTGCCAACAAAAGAGAATGTCCTCAGAAAGCAGACATTTTTCTGAAGAAATACGGAGTCCAGGTCAAAACTCTGACAAGTGCCAATAAACATGCTCTCCCCTCTGGTCTCCTAGGCTCTCCCTCTGCAGCAACACTTCAAAGGCGAAGCTAGGGAAGCCACACATAATGGGGTGAGAGCGTAAAGATTGACGTTCAAAGATGGATAAATCAGCAGATTCCAGGATCATTCACAAAAATCCCACGAGGAAAGCAGGTCGAGTCGCACATGAAATGATGGGTGGTTTTTGGCCTCGTGGAAAGGAAATGGCCATTCACAAAATCATAGAAGCAGAGATGTGAAGGGGGAGGGACTGCAATGAGTGACGTCATCCCTCTGGCCTCAGCTGGCCCAGCCAATGGAGAAGCACGGAGGTGATGATTGGTACGGAGCAGATGCTTGCGCCGTGGACTATGCTTGTGAGATCTGGCTACCAGGTAGTGTGGCTACCAGAAGCCACTTTTACATTATATGTCACCGTTCCTATTACGTTTAAACTGCTGTTGATGACGTTCTCTGATACTGAGTTTGTATTCTGGAACTTTCCCTAACACCGACGTAAAGAAAACAGAAGAGAGGACCATACTGTAGATAAGGAGTAGTGCTTGAACACAAGGAGCTGTGAGTAGCAATGAATCTGAGAAGTCTGATGCCAGCCCGTGGTGTCCTTCCACCTGCTGGATGTCACATCCATGTGTACCATGCCAGCAGGTCACGAGACCTGCAGTCTTGAGACACAGCAGAGAACTGAAACCAGATTGTACTCCTAGACTTGTAGAGCCACAGGCCCTGAGAATGTCTTCCAGACTCAAGTCACAAGCACGGTTTGCTTTAAAAGGATGATCATGCTTCAGGATTTAGCTGTTGACTGGACATCTCTAGTTCTGAAGGACTTACTCGCCCTATGGGGCAGACTAATGCCAGTTCCCTGTTTGATTTTTCTGGAACTCACTATGTAGACCAGGTTGACCTTGAACTCACAGCGTACTGGGATTAAAGGCATGTAGCACTGCTCCCGGCTCAGTTTCCCATTTAGGAATGGTTGTGTCTGGTAGAAAACAGGCTTATGTGAAAGTGAACTTCATCTGAGAATTTCTCTCAAATGTAGTACTGCTCCCAGGAAGCTCTCTCAAAACTACAGGTGCCAGGCTCTACATAAGATCCTCGGCATCTGAAGAGTGGAAATGTTACTCTGAAAACCTCCACAGATGGGCTGGTGATGCCTCCGCAGGTAAAATGCTTGCCACACAAAACCAGAGACTTGACTTCAATTGGCAAAGAAGAGAACCTACTCCCCGAAATTGTCCTCTGACCCCCACACCTGTGCTGTGACTCTTGCCATGGGCAAGCTTCACACACACACACACACACACACACACACACACACACACACAATCAGACATGATCGTGAGGGGCAGTCTGGATCAAGGACCATAGTAGTATGTCTTCTTGCTCTATCCTGTACAATTTCAGTAAGCTGAGGCTAACCCCTTATTCCAGTCAATGATTCTTTCATTGTGTAATGACAACTTTTGTGCTTAAACTTCCCCAAATTCTATGTTGTACCTTGAATCTTGAATGTCCCTCAAAGGCCTAAGTGTTAAATGTTTGGTCCCAAGCATGTCTGCTGGAAACTGGTATAATCTTCAGGAACTAAGGCCCAGTGGGAAGTCTGGTTACTGGAAACATGCCCTCCTATAGAATCACAGCCTTGATCTCTTCATCTGCCTCCTCCACTTTGCAGCTGTGAACAGTTTTGTCTGACTAACGTGCCCCTGCTGTGACATACGACCATGGACCTAAAGCAACAGCAGGTACCTGATCTTTTTACTGTAACCAAACACCAAGCCAAAAAAAGATTTCTATTCTCTTTAAAGGTGATTGACTCAGTCATTTGTAAGAGTATAAGAAAGCTGTCTACAGCACTTATGTTGAACCTACTCCCATGCTTCCTTCTACAAGCTAGAGAGCTCCATGTTCTCCATTGTTTCCTTGTATAACATTAATGTTTGTGCCCCAACCCCATCACCAGACTGATTTGAATGGCTTTTCTTTGGTCAAGAGTTGGTGTTGTCAACATGAATACACAATTTCTAGGTATGGTTTGGCCCAAGGAATATTTGCTGCTTGTGACTGAGTCACTGGCTCTCAGGGATGAGGTTTGTTGGGATTGGGTTCTTATTTTGTGGGTGTCACATTCCTGGCTCAGGAAAATTTTCACCAGCATCATGGTACCTGCTTCACACCCTTGGTCTTTGAATCATACCTTATAGAACCTGATGCTTTAATTTTAGTTTTATTCTGACTCTCATATCTGTCGTCAACATGTTTCCTTGACAACAGTGTTTGGATCAAATCCAAAAACAAATAGAATTTGAGTATAGGTTGCTGATAGCTGTCAGTTTCTCTGCAACAAAGTATAAAAGAGCAACATGTCAAAGGCAAATCAAGGGAGGAATGTGGCCAGTGGGACAGGGAAGCCGGGAGTAGCAATACAGAGGCAGGACCTGGGTAGTTTGTTTGTTTGTTTGTTTGTTTGTTTGTTTGGTTGGTTGGTTTGTGTGGAGGGCCCTCTGGGAGTCAGTTTCCTCCTTCTACCATGTGGGGCCCAGGGGTCAAATGCAGGTCTTCAGACTTAACAGACAAGCCCCCTACCTGCTGAGCCAGTTGGCCAAGCCCAATCCTAGGTATTTTTGGAAACAGGTAAACTACCATCTTCCATCCTTACGTTGACAGAAATGATTGCAAATCTTTATTTCTTATCAGACCACTGGCATAGGTGCATTCGAATATAGCTGAGATGAGGGAGCAAGTTAATGACAGTTTCAGTGGCAGGCCATCCTATCAGTGAGGAAAACTTCTTACAGGATTTCAACACCAATTAAAATGGGTCACACTGTCTAATCAGGACAATGATGATCCAGGCGTTTGAAAAGCACGTTTATTCACACTCTATTGGAATGTAGATCCCAGAAGTAAGAGGCCACCATTTGTGCACAACACCACCCTGGTCCCAAGGACATCCAAAGCAATGTGCAGACAAGGACTTCAATATCTTTATAAACAGAACCTCACTGCTGGCTTTATTTAGCGTATATGGAGTGGAGATGTGCCCACACACACCACTCACACACTTGATAATAATAAAACAAGATCTCTGTATACGTTTTTTAAAGGAATGTGTAAACCATCTCTCTGTACACCGACAAATTCTCAGTCTGTGTCTCCATGTTCGACCTCTTTGGTAACCTCTGGAGTTGATTATCAAAGCCCCCAATGGACAGTCCCCATGTATGTTTGAACAGCAAGTGAAACTCAAAGGAAACCCTGATTTCTGTTTCCTCTCGATAATTTACCCTTCATTCTTTGATAGATGTGTGCACTTGACCTCTTTACGTGCTAATATGCATGTTCAGATAGGAAGCATAGGCCTCATCCTCGGTCTTATTTTAGTCTACCAATAAGGCTCTCTTCTCTTTCCTCCAGTGATCACCTCCAGCTTTCTCTACAGCATCTTCTCATGGGAAACTTCCCATCAAGCTCTATCTTCTCCTTTAAAAAAATTATTCATTTTTATTTATATGAGTACACTGTGGCTGTCTTCAGACACACACCAGAAGAGTGCATCAGATCCTATTACAGATGGTTGTGAGCCATCATGTGGTTGCTGGGAATTGAACTCAGGACCTCTGGAAAAGCAGTCAGTACTCTTAACCACTGGGACATCTCTCCAGCCCAAGCTCCATCTTCTACACCTGACTTTTCCAGTCCATGTTCCACACATGGCCATATGAGCCCCTTAAAATATATTTGCACTATATTGTTGCTATCCACAAGCACCCGGGCTTCTCTAGATACAACAAAATCCAGGTTTCTTGCCATGATCTGAAAGGCCTTTACCCAAGCCGATACAGGACACCTTTTCAACCTCCTCCACTCCCAGCATCTCCCTTGCCACACTCTCTCATCGCTGACATCTTCTTCATCATCTTCATACTAAACAAGTGGGATCCTATTTCAGCATGTTTGTCTGAGACACCCTTCCGTATACTAGTGAGTTGAATTTCACTGCTTCACATCTCTGCTCAAACATCTTCTTATAGCTGACCTGTTCTTTGAAACAACTCTTTTGGGCTGAAGAGATAGTTCCATGTCAAGAGATAGTTCCTTGCTACCAGGATAAGGACCTGAGGTCAGATCTCCAGCATCTATGAAGCTGGGTGTGGTCACCTGCACCTGCTTCCCCTGTGCTGAAAGTGAGTAGAGACAGGAGAATTCCAGGTATGGGACTAGAGGATATCTGATGTCTTCTGGAACCCTCAAGTATGAACAAATGCACACAATGTAAATGTACATGCCCACCACACACACACACACACACACACACACACGCACATGCACACGCACACACACACGCACATGCACACGCACATGCACATGCACACACCAAAGCAATAAAATCTTGTTGTCCTTTTTCCAACATTCCCTAGTCATGTTCCTGTCTTTAGTTTTATTCAGAAAACTGTTATCTTTGTGTCACAACAGAAGGTAAATACACAATGACGAAGACACACACAGGGAATGAGGGGGAGGGGAGAGAGAGGGAGAGAGACAGAGAAACAGAGACAGAGAGACTGAGCAAACCTCTAGGCATCATCAGATGATCCCAGTATCCAGCCAATCACAGGACTGGGGAGGATGGGCAAGGACTAAGCGAAGAAAGTAGACTGTCTCTTCCTGCAGAGAAACCAGAACCTTCTCCTACTCCACTGACCATGTTGGTTTTGTGGTTTTAGCTGTCTCACTGCCCCCTTCCCTTATGACCACGCCTGTCTTGACAAATATTCCCAAGACAAAGAAGGCTAAATTCAAAAGTAAATCTTCTTTCTCCTTCTCCATCACAGGGTCTTTCTTCCCTAGGAAGGACTATGTCCTAGGAATCCTGTAGTGATACAAGCTGGCTTTGACATCTGGGTGTGGGTGAGTGACAACGTGTGTTCCAGTGTCATCTGAAAAAGGAGAATGACACCAATAACCTGGTGCTAGGCAGCGCCAGGAGGTGGCTGATCCTGAACACAGGGCTTTGAATGGCACCCAACACATGGCAAGGGCTCCGAGAGCCTTTGCTCTTATCTTAGAAGGAATGGCTCTCAAGCAAGGAAGAAAAAAAACGTGCATGTGGAAAATTCCTTTGGCCAACAATTTTGAAAGCAGCTAGGGGGATTTGAGACAGAGCAATTTCTCGGATACTCTAACTCCACTCGAGAAAGGAGTTGGTTAATGATTAGACCCTATAAAACTTTCCATGTCATGTGCCTTTCCCCCACCAGGCAAGAGAAAGTAATTAAGAATTATGGGGAGCGGATCCAGTGAGGGGGAAGGCATGCCTTTCTAGGGACACGCTCCAAACCCTAACGAGGTTATTGGCACAGGTGTCTCCTGCAAATAAATTAATGGGGAGGCAGATCTCATCATTAATCTGTCATCCAAATTTGGTGTTTAGAGGCATTTGGGGAGATGGGGCTTCCTTTGCCCAACCTTGGAAGTGTCTGGAGCAAAGATGAGGAAGCGGAGTGATTTCATTAGGATAACAAGGCTGTTAGGCACAATCTGGCTCTTTAGATGGTACTTATAAAGCATTTCCAAGAACCTGTATTCTGTCAGCTGTTGTTGGTCTCTCGCACAGGATCCAGGCTGATTTATTGAATCAGCAGGGGAGCTTTTATTCTTATTAGCAAAAGTTTTGTGCACAGTAAAAGTCTATTTCATTGAGTTGCAAACTTCCCAAAGACATATACACTTACCCAGATGCTTAAACTGTCCCAGAGCGAGATTCAGATGGAACCAGATATGCTAAATTCTCAGTTATTTGATATGGTATGTATTTTTATAAACTACTACAGATCCTTCTTGATAAAAAAAAAAGTGGTAAACAGAATTATGCTTCAATTATCTGCTTTGGTGTTACCCTTCACTATTTCTTGGTTAGTTTTCTCCAGCATTAGCTACAGGGTGAAATACAGTGTGGATCATTAGAAAGTGTAAAAGTGTAAGTTTTTCAGATAGAAGAAAGAAATCACTATGGAAGAAATCAGTGCTGCAGAGAACGTGCAGCCTCACAAAATTTATATATGAGTGCCTTTTAATTAATTGTTATCTGTTATCCATGCCATTTTACAGACTTGGTCTAGCTAATTGAGAACTGACCATATATAAGCTAAATCATACAGTGACACTTTTGCTTTTTTTTTTTTAATCGAGTGACTTGCTTTTAAAAAAGAAAAAGAAGAATTATTTATTTGTACATGAGTACACTGACACTGTCTTCAGGCATGCCAGAAGAAGGCATTGGATCCCATCTACAGATGGTTGTGAGCCACCCTGTGTTTGTTGGGAATTGAATGAACTCAGGATCTCCGAAAGAGCAGTCCATGCTCTTAACCACCGAGCCATCTCTCCAGCCACCAGTCCCTCTTATTCATGAGCACAGACTGTATAGAACCTTTTGGGCCTGGAGGTTGTTCGATGACTGGGCTGCCATGTGCAGTTTCCAAAGGACAACTAGAACCTTTGTGTCCTGTTTAGGACCACTCTTGTCTGTTCCCCACTGTGTAGTTAGAACAACCTCAGGTCAGATGTCAGTACAGTCTCAGGATCATTGACTGTCCCTGGGCTGGAAGGGATCTTAGAAAGCATCAAGCCCACAATCATTTATTTTACAGTTGAGTTAACTGAAGCCCAGGGAGATGAAAAGTCGCATAACTACTGTTAAGCCAAGGCAAGAAAAGTTAGTAAGCATAAATAGTTAGCAAGTCATAAATGTGTATGCACCCTGGTTATGCTATGACCATTGGTTTCTATGGTTACTGGGGCACAGTCAGGTAAAAGAAACATGGTCAGGAGAGAACAGAAGTATTATTGAAGAAGCCACCAATCAAAGGGAGGTGGTGGGGGACATTTTCAACAAACAAAGCATGTATTCTCATTTGCAAGGAGAATGCCAATAGCGACTAGGAATAAGTGAGGTTTCAGAATGGGGCCTGACACGACTTGTCCCTTAGACACTAGAAGCTAAGTCTCATTCATGACAGTTCAGAATGCTGGGCACTTCAAGAAGAGTCTCCTGAAGCTTGACAGAGATTGGTTTCAGACAAAGGAAGCAAGTCCTCATTTATAGAGTGAGAAATAAATTTTTTACTATACCAATAGATAGACTGAAAATTGAATGGGTTCTGTCAAAAATAAGACCAGATCAAGTTAAAAAATAATTGCAAAGTTTATCATCATAGAATCTAGGAAAACACAGATAGCAGCTGAGAGATCTCAATCGACATGGAGGAACACTTACCTCTTGGCAGGGAGACTTGTGGTCACTACCTCCGCAAAGCCATGTGTTTCAGGTTTGTTCCCTATCTATGTTTAGAGATGACAGAACCCTGAAGAGATTGTACCTAGTAAGGGGACGCAAGGTCTTCAGTTGGCACTAGAGAAAAGTTAACCTGGGACCTCCAGTTTCAACTGTAAAAGTTCCAATTTAGTTTCAGTAAATTAGTGGATACCAGGTCCCCTAGGCTGGTACTTCGTACTAAAACATCTAGGAAAACAGAATTTTTAGATATTTACTAAGGAGATGACCCTGTCTTTAACGAGCATCTCTCATTGCCACAGTCAGCCTCTGTGATCCTGTGTACTGGCTGGTTTTGTGTGTCAACTTGACACAGGCTGGAGTTATCACAGAGAAAGGAGCTTCAGTTGAGGAAATGCCTCCATGAGACCCAGCTGTAAGGCATTTTCTCAATTAGTGATCAAGGATGGGAGGGCCCCTTGTAGGTAGTACCATCCCTGGGCTGATAGTCTTGGGTTCTATAAGAGAGCAGGCTGAGCAAGCCAGGGGAAGCAAGCCAGTAAGTAACATCCCTCCATGGCCTCTGCATCTGCTCCTGCTTCCTGACCTGCTTGAGTTCCAGTCCTGACTTCCTTGGTGATGAACAGCAGTATGGAAGTGTAAGCTGAATAAACCCTTTCCTCTCCAACTGGCTTCTTGGTCATGATGTTTGTGCAGGAATAGAAACCCTGACTAAGACATCTTAGATCTCACCAGACACCACTAAAAAGATTAACTCCCTGCTGCTCAATAGTAACAGTTGCTAAGTACATAAAGCATGTGTGCTGGCTGGTTTTTCATTGTTTGTTTGTTTGTTTGTTTTTGTTTTGTTTGTTTTTGTTTTTTGGTGTTTTGTTTTGTTTTGTTTTGCTAACTTGGTACAAGCTAGGATCCTCTAGGGAAAGGGGACTTCAACAGAGAAAAATGCCTCCATCTGATTGGCCTGCAGGGCCATCTGAATTCTTGATTAATGTGGGAGGTGCCACTATTGGGCAAGTGGTCCTGGGTGTCTAGCTAGGAAATCAAGCTGATGAAGCCAGGAAGAGCAAGCCAGTAAGTGGCTTTCCTGTAAGGCCTCTACTCCAGTTCCTACCTCAAGTTCTGCCCTGACTTCCCTCCATGATGGACTGTGGGCTTGAGGTGGGGGAGTATTCAGCCGGCTTTGGTAAAGCCATGGGGCAGGTGAGACTTCCTGGCAGTTTACTCAAAATGCAGTAAGGTTCAGTTCCTCCCCTCTTCCATCCCACACCCTGAAATGGGGGTGTGCTGGTCTTACCCAGAACCATCTTAGACAAGAACACAGGGGCTATTCTGTGGGGACACTGAGGCAGTACATCTAGCAACAGGAGGCTCCTAGGTCCCTCGTGGACTGACCATCTCCATATGTCTTTTACATGACTGAGAAATTAACTGTATAACTCGCCACTTGGGGAGTATCATTTATTGTAGCTGAACATCATCCTAACATAATACTGTTTAATTATGTGTCTCTGTAAAACTCAGAAACAAGTTACTTAGTGAAGAAGCTTGAATGCCTAGCTAAAACACAAAGTCAGAATTCACTGCGTACATCCACTGTGCATGGAATTCCTGTCCCCTGTTAGGGAAGTCTGTCCATAGTTGGCATTTCCCTTTCCTGGCCAAGGCCAGTTTCAATCCCAGAGAACACTTCATCCTTGAATGCTAATCCTGTGGTTCTAATGGCAGGCAATTTGAGGTAGGAAATTGGCAGAGTATTTAAAATTTAAAATAGAACTTCTTACTGCTCGTCTGCAGAACATTATTAAGACCCTTGAGAGGCCTCCTGGAAGATGAAGAATCAATGTTACCAAAAGGTACCTGTTCCATATGAACTTATTAAACATATAGTGGCTAAGTGTGCTTGCTGACCAATGTGTGAGAGTTGAAAACAGAAGAATTGGGTCTATTCTTGGTTCAGAGAAGTGGAGTCTCCAAACTCTTGGGCAAATCACTTAGTCTCCTAAAGTTCACACCTACTGAATCTACAAAATGAGACGTACACTGGCCATCCTAGGAGTGGATGTGAGGCAGTAAGACAAAAGTATTTAAAGTGACGTGTTTACAGGAGTTGCTTTATACATGCCAGCAAGCAGCCCTCAATAGCAACCTAGCGACAGCTGGAAGGAGACATCAGAGTCCAACTCTCAGTTTATAAGATCTGTGTACTTCTGTCCCGAAGTCTGTGGAATAAGGAGGCCAGATACTATTCTTCTTTAAAAAAAAAAATTCAATGATTGCAAGCTGCCCACAGATAGATATGTGGAAGCTTAATCTCTTCACGCCTGGAGGTGTAAAACCATCCAACACCAGCAACGCTCTCATTTTCAGAATAGCAGCCACACGAAATCCATTTTGTCAGAAAGTTTCGTTGAGATGTCTCTGTAACAGTATCTTTAAGAAATCCCCGGGTTCCCAATTCTAAGAAGGGGCAAAGTGTCCACACTTTGGTCTTCCTTCTTCTTGAGTTTCACGTGTTTCGCAAATTGTATCTTATATCTTGGGTATTCTAAGTTTCTGGGCTAATATCCACTTATCAGTGAGTATATATCATGTGAGTTCCTTTGTGATTGTGTTACCTCACTCAGGATGATGCCCTCCAGGTCCATTCATTTGCCTAGGAATTTCATAAATTCATTCTTTTTAATAGCTGAGTAGTACTCCATTGCATAAATGTACCACATTTTCTGTATCCCAATATGAACTAACCAGTACCCCCCGGAGCTCGTGTCTCTAGCTGCATATGTATCAGAAGATGGCCTACTCGGCCATCAGTGGAAAGAGAGGCCCATTGTTCGTGCAAGACTTTATATGCCTCAGTACAGGGGAACACCAGGGCCAAGAAGTGGGAGTGGGGGGGGGGAGAGGAGTGGGGGGGGGAGGGTATGGGGGACTTTTGGGATAGCACTGGAAATGTAAATGAAGAAAATACCTAATTAAAAAATATAAGTAAAAAAAGAAATGTTTTTGTTTTGTTTTGTTGGTTTTTTTGTTTTTTGTTTTTGTTTTTGTTTGTTTGTTTGTTTGTTTATTTTTTGGGTTTTTTTGTTTTGTTTTTTGTTTTTTCGAGACAGGGTTTCTCTGTACAGCTCTGGCTGTCCTGGAACTCACTTTGTAGACCAGGCTGGCCTCGAACTTAGAAATCTGCCTGCCTCTGCCTCCCAAGTGCTGGGATTAAAGGTGTGCGCCACCACGCTCGGCTGCAAAAAAAGAAATGTAAATGAAGAAAATATCTAATAAAAAATTGAAAAGAAAAAAAAAGAAAAGAAAAGAAATCCCTAGGTTTACAAGAGATGTGTCCAGATGTTGTGCTTATCAGTCCCCTTGTCCTGCCTTTCCATGTTGTCTGCATCCAGCCTTGAGGATGGCTTGTGACTCCCAGAGAGCAAAGTTCCATGATGAAGAGAAGTGTTATGGATTCAGTGAACACCAAAATAGCTGAATCCAGGAAGGCAGTAGTCTATGAGGGCCATGAGGAGAGGCGAGGCAGGCCATCTGCTCTCTGTCTCAAGGGCAGTAATATTCACTGTCTGCTATTCGACTCAGAGATGCACATGGAGAGAAAGGATAAAACAAACTCCATGGAAGATGAAACTCCTTTCTACATCACTTTCTTGTCCATGACCAGCCTCCCCCAACTCCATAGCCAATCCACTCTTAGAACTGTCTTCCACACTCAGTCTGGGTGATATGCCATTTGTCCTTGACTTCATGGGAAGGACTTAATGGAAGAAATTTAAAATATATTCCAATGGGGGTTGGAGTATCTTTAAAGACTTGACCCTAATCACAAGCCATGAGAATTCTCTTAAGTAACTGTCTTTAATTTAGAAGATCTTTGATTAAAGAAAATATTAACATTTCTGCTGTTGCATTTCCATGAGCAGCATATAGAAAAAATAAAAATTATTTATTATTACACAAGTACAGATATACGCATAAGTGTTTTATGTAATAGATGAGTTATTGTTTATGGTCATAAACTTATAGGTGTATATTATGTGTTTTCACACAAATTATGTATTTTTATTTTGAGCAAGTCCCATGAAGCAGGTAGCTTTACTTCAGTGTGCCAGGTAAAAACAAAAATTCATGTTAGACATTAATAAAATGGACAAAATTGCAGAAATAGTTAATAACAAAGTCAGTTGGTAACTACAGGAGCCCTTCTGACTCTGAAGAACAAATAAGACTCTTTAAAGATTTGAATCTAAAGCAGTGACTCTCAACCTGTGGGTTCCAACCCCTTTGAGGTCACACATCAGATATCTTGCATATCATATATTTATATTATGATTTATAACAGCAGCAAAATTACAGTTATGAAATAGCAATAAAATAATTTTAATGTTGGGGGTCACCACAACACGAGGAACAGTATTAAAAGAGTTACAGCATTAGGAAGGTGGAGAACCACTGAAAAGGTTTGGCACACTGCTGGATTGTGCTCCCGTCGGCCCTGAGATGGTAGAGATTGTCTCCAGCACCTTGAGGACCCAGTGGTGTGCCCACAAAAGGAAACACACGGATCTAGAGAGTCTCAGAATGACAGGGTGCATGTTGTAACTTAGCTGCAGATTCACTAAAGCATCCATGGAACACAGCGCCTACTGCGTTCACTCTTATTTGTAACCAACCCCTGAGATGGTTCTGACTGCCTCCTGACTCCTGTTAGCCATGGTCAGTGTTTTGATATCTTCTCCCTTTGAGTGGAAGCTGGATGTAGTGATTCACTTCTAACAAAGGCTGTGAGGCGTCACCTTTGAGATTAATTGTGGTTTCCACCTCGGATGTTCTCTCTCGTGCTCTTATTCCAAGGGAGGCACATTCCACACTGCAAGTAGCTCTATGGAATGATCTGTGTGGCACCCAACAAGGAGCAAGAACTGGAGGTCTGCTAACACCCAAGAGAAAGAACATGGAAACAGGCCATGCCCCATTTGAATGTTGAAAGTACTACAGCCCCACTATCTCCTTAAGCCCAGTCTTGTAGGAGACCCTGGCCTGACATCCTAGTTGCAGAAGCACCTGGTCAATTACTCCAGTAGTTCTGACTGTAAAACCAGCTGCTAAGAAAGCTCTTTGTGTTGGAGACAAAGCCCAGGTGGTAAAATGCTTGCCTGGCATTCATGAAACCCTCAGCTCTACTCTCAGCACAGCATAAACTGGGGTTGGTGGTAAGTGCCTGGCATATCAGAGACTGGAAGGCAGAGGCAGGAGGATCAGGTATGGGATACAGAAGACCCTATTTCAATAGGGAAACAGTTTTGTTTAAAGTTACTATGCTTAGGGGTATTAATTCCACAGTGATAAAAAAAATAATAAACACACATGGGAATAAAAGGAAGATTGGTACAGAGACTATGTGGTACAATGGAAATCTCCCCCCAAAACACCGATTAGTTTTCAATTGTTTAAAGTGGGATTTTGGGCAGAAGGGAAATTGGGTAGGAATCACGTGGGAGCCAAAAGACACCTTTGTTTACATCAAATTATTTCCTGTAGCTCGCAATGGCATTAGGCACCATGTCAGTCTTCTGACAGCTCATGACACTACGGCCCCATAATTGGGAAAAAGGAAATTGACTCAACAATAATTATAATAATAAATGGCAAAATTCACTTGAGCTTTTGCTTGTCAGTCAGATGCCACATTTGTCCCTGGGCTCCAAGACAGTGATGTGACCGTCGTCCTAGATCAATGGGCGGATGACGAGGCTATGAATGATCATAACCACAAATGTCAGCCCTCTCTCTTTAAATGCACTCAGAGCGGGGAGATAATCTGAAAGGTCACATCGATAGTCGCCACCTGCTTCGTCTCTCCTTCCAAACTCTATCAGACAACATGGCGTCTCTGGAACACACAGAGAGGAGCAGGCTGCGACAGAAGCCTGACATTTTATAATGGATCTGGGCACATTACTGTCCCATTACATAATGGCAGTTCTCTACCTTGGAAAGACCAGCCAGGGCAGTGTTCCTGCCTCCCTCGAAAAGAGGGCAGCTGGATTGCTCTAGCCAAGAGACTTGTTATCTCTCAATGACTGGGAGAGCTGACCGCATCTATTTAACCTGAGGTGAAGGGACCTGTGAGGCCACAGGCAAACGGTGTGAGCTCCTGATCTCACACCAAGTGATGTGGGAAAGTCCCAGCCAGTGAAAAGTCTAAGTGTACACTTTAAAAGAAATGCAACTTCGGTGCTTTTTTAATACATATAGTAACTTCAACTAATTGCCAAAATAAAGTTTGCTCCCTCTGGCTTTAATGAACAGATTAGTGGTACTTGCATTAGCAATATCATTTGCATAAAATTAATTTGCTAAAGCCTTTTAAAATAGTGTTCAGAGTGGTTTAAGCATGCTCACTGCCCTATTTATACTATTAATTTGCTAAGTAAACCTTGCTTTTTAAGTAGGGCAGAAGTGAAGCATGAGTCCAGCTAAAGTTGGAGTCTGGCAAAAGTGTGAACTGAGTGAAGTCTACATTAGTAGGCTTTTCCTCGTTAAAGTGGTAAGAGGCTTATTCGGCTCACTCCCAGCAAGCCACGGCACCAGAATTGTTAAGTATTGGGTAATGATCAAAAGTAGTTCATCTCTGGACATGACTTGGCATTTTCTTTGTCAAAAGTTTTTTCTTTATTTCTTGTGTGTGTGTGTGTGTGTGTGTGTGTGTGAGAGAGAGAGAGAGAGAGAGAGAGAGAGAGCACCCATATTTGTATGGGGGCACATGCCTGCAGGTCCATGAAAACATGTATGCATGTATGTTGACGTGAAGGACAGAGGTTGATGCTGGTACCTTTATTAATCACTTTCCACTTTAATTATCGAGGCAGAAACCAGAACACACTGATCTACCTAGTCCAGCGAGCCAGCTACCCCAAGATGGCCTCGTGTCCACTTCCCATGTGCTGGATTTACAGCTAGGTTCCATGCCCGCCTGGCTTTTATGTGGCTTCTGGGGCCCAACCCACTGTTCTCATGCTTGCACGGCAAGTGATTTGTCTGCAGAGCCACCTCCCACCTTCCTAAACCCACTTCTAACTGAAGCTAAAGCTCCCTGGTACTCAGGACCAATCTATGAAGAACTGTGTTGAATAACAGACATGCTGACGTGGGCAGCTGCAAGGCCTCAGCCACACACAGTTGCCATACAGGCAACTAAGGAACTAAAGCATCCATTGGGAAGTCATCTGCTCTGGTCAGCCTGGAAACATGCATGCAAGTAACATTATACAGACCTAGCAGGTTGAGAGAGAAGAGAAGAGAAAAGAAGAAGAGAAGAGAAGAGAAAAGAAGAAGAGAAGAGAAGAGAAGAGAAGAGAAGAGAAGAGAAGAGAAGAGAAGAGAAGAGAAATAATGAAAAAAGAAGCCACAAATTTGAAAAAGGACAGGAATGTTTGAGGGAAAAAAGGGAAGAGAACTGTAATTATAATTTCAAAAAATGGAAAAAATGTATTTTACAACTATGTTGAAAAGTTTATAGAGAATTGGACAAAACTTAGGAAAACCTAAATATAAATCTGATCATATATTATTATTATTATTATTCTCAATTAGTGTGTAAATAGCATGCTTTTCTTTAAAACATTAGCAACAGAGAATAGTTTGCTAGTTAAACACTGACAGCACTCTAAACAATTCCTTAAATTTAAGAAAGATGTCATCTAATAGGTCAATAGGGTATGTAAAAAAAAAGTATTTGAAAAATTAACAGCAGAATTCATCAGAAAGGAGGACATTTTTAAAAGCCCCCCCCCCCCCGCCAAAAAAAGAAGTTTTAATAGACAACTTTGGGGATAAGGCAATTAGCTTAGGCTGCTGTGAATCAGAATATTTCTAAAAGGCTTAGATGTGGAAATCCTGGGTCTGGGGAGAAGGCTCCGGTGGCTGAGAGTGCTCGTTGCTCCAGGCACCTTGGCTCGCCTCCATCCTGGAGCGCGCAGACCCTGTTGCCTTTTGGATTGCCAAAGACTTGAACATCAGCTTCACCCTACAGAGCATGCTCAGTTTCATCTCTGACTTCGGCTTTTGCCGAATCGCACATGTTTTCTATGCCCTCGATTTTAGATCATACGGGCTAGATTATCTTTGGGATCCAAATGGCAGTGCCGAGAGGCCTTGTGCCTCATTCCGCATTCTTTATGCCATAACACCATGAAGCAGACGTCGACGGAAATCCCCAGGATTCCTTACAGTAAGTTGAGTTCACATCATTTTTGACAGCTTGCCACCTGCTCAATCTTCCCTGTTAGAACACAGATGAGATACAGTATTTCAGTCTTAATATGTTTTCCCCAAATCGCAATATATGGAAAACTGCCATCAGCTTTAGGGGAAAAGTCTTAGAGGCTTTTTGGTAAGGCAAGTAGCGTCTTGTCAGTGGGTCTCTAAGGAAGCCTGATTTACTACCCGCCATGACTGTTGTCATAAAACACTCTGACCAAAAGCAATTTAGGGAAGAAAAGGTCTCTTTGTCTTCCTTCCAAGTCACAGTCCATCACTGAAGGAGGTCAGGGCAGAGACTCAAACAGAAACTTGAAGCCCAGTGCAAGGAGGAACATGGCTCGCCAGCTCTCTTGAAGGCCCAGGCTTAGCTTTCTTTTACATCCCAGGACCATAGGTCCCTGGAGTGCTGCAACTCATGGTGATCTGGCCTCTCCTCTATGCACTAACAATAAAGGCAATCCCCCAGAGATAGACCCCCAAGTCAATACGATGCAGGTAATCCTTCCGTCAGCTGAGAACTTCCTTCTCTGTGTCAAGTTGACAGTTAAGGCTGAGTAGAATACTTCTTTAATGTGCGCGGCCCCTGCATGTGACATGAGCTGGTTACTTCTGGGCTTGGTAGCCCCAAATCATGGTTTTTTTCCTGGTTGCCTGGAATCTTACACGATTGCTCTTCAAAATGGAAAGGCAGCCTCTTCAAATTCAGTAAAAGACAAAAGCCACCAACGGAGGAGCAAGTCATATTTTTTTGTCCTAAAATCCTATTAATTGGAATGTGGTGGTATCTTGTTTAATTGAGTTTTAATTTGCATTTCCTAAAAGTCTGCTGAGACTGAGCAACTTCTCATGTGTTTGGAATTTTCGTTTTGTTTTTTTTTTTTTTAATTCAGAATATTCTCTGTGGTTCTCCAGCCTAGAAGGCTGGATCACGGGAGACAAGTGCTTCAGCTCGCAAAGGCTGCCAGCTGTTCAAGCTAATTGCGCGGTGCATGAATTTGCCGCCTTTATGTCCAGAGCATCCAGCACAGGGACTAAGCATTCACTAAGCACCCCAGAGGCAGAATTACTTAGTGCTCCTTCATTTGGTTGTAAACTGACTGTGCACAGTCATCTTACCGCAGTGGGCTACTCCCTGCCATGCCTGAGAATTTCTGACCCTTCATGAGTCCTGAGTGGCACGCTTATCAGGAGTCAATTGTTTCTGTCCCCATGCCTGTGGGATGCATGTAAGAGTCTAGATACAGGTTGGTTGTTATAACAGCTAAGCAAAGGCCAGTAAGAGCCAAGGTGTGTTTCCTAGAAAGAAAGATGAACAAACATTGAACAAGAAGAGAAAAGACAGCATGCAAACAACCCTGTGAAGTGATAAGACAGCTAAGGAGGTATTTCACACCTAAACAGTATCACAGCACGTTTAAGTTTTTGTGAATTTGAATGGAACATCCGACTTTGCAAGTCAATTTTGGATGTGGTTTATGTAAGAAAGATAATGCCAAACAATGGACAGAGAAAGGCTTTGAAACAATACAATAGGTTTCATTTATCAGCATCTAGCTTAAGCATTCCTTCAACAGAATATTTGAAAAATAAACCATCAAAAGAAATGGGGACTGAAAATGCCTCTCGGTGGTAGAGCACTTGACTGTGTATGCAAGGCCTTGGGTTCTAATATCAACACCTGAGAGGAGGAAGAAGGGGAGGATGGCTAAGGAGATGGGGGAAGGGGGAGGATGGCTAAGGAAATGGGGGGGGAGGATGGCTAAGGAGATGGGGGAGAGGGGGAAGATGGCTAAGGAGATGGGAGAGAGGGAGGATGGCTAAGGAGATGGGGGAGGGAGAAGGGAGGAAGTTTTACTGAATATTAAAGTTCACATTTTGGAGTAACTGTCATTTAGATGTGACTATTGAAAATATATACAATAATCTTTAAGGTTAATTTGTAATTTTCATATTGTAAAATTTCACAAAATTGTCATCTTAATGCCTTCCTAAGACTTTATTATATAGTTACCATATTCTTAGTCAATCTAGTGTCCTAATCATTTTAATCCCAGGTATTTGAGGAGTTTCTAATTTTTCCATATTAACAAATGCTGTGATTAATTATAATCCTATATGACTTTCAAATATATTTTGGAAGGGCTGAAGAGATAGGTCAGTGTTTAAGAGCACTGATTGTTCTGGAAGAAGGTCAGAGTTTGGTTGCACATATGCACAACCACAAGCAACTCCAGTTCCTGGTCCTTTGATATCTTCTGGCCTCCACAGGCACCAGTCATGTGTTTGGTGCTACATACATGCAAAGCTCTCACACGTGTAAAATGGAATTAGATAATCTTTAAAAAGTACATTGAAGTTTATTTTAAAGATAGGTTCTCTGAAATTAGGAAACTGATGGACTAGGGCCTAAGTGGTCAGGACCACTGGCTGCTCTTCCAGAGGACCCAGGTTTGATGTCCATTCCTCATGTAATGGCTCACACCTATTAGTAACCCCTGCCCTAAGGGAATTCTCCCTCTCCTGGTCTCTTCAGGCACAGCACACATGTGGCACAACTTACAGGCAAAACACCTACATGCATAAGATATCTTTTTAAAATAGAGATTAACGGAAATGATTTTTCTAACATGTGTGGTGTCTGACTTAAAATAACTGGTGGTTTGAATATGCTTGTCCTAGGGAGTGGCACTTTTTACAAGCTGTGGCCTTGTTGGAGGAAGTGTGTCATTTGAGGGTGGGCTTTAAGACCATTCTAGCTGCCTGGAAGAGATAGTCTTCTCTTGGTTTCCTTTGGATCCAGATGTATAACTCTTGGCTCCTTCTCTAACACTAAGTCTACCTAGACGCTGCCATGCCTCCTGCCTTAATGATAATGGTCTGAACCTCTGACCCTGTAAGCCAGTCCCAATTAAATATCCTTTATAAGAGTTGCCTTGGTCATGGTGTCTCATCTCAACAATGAAAACCTTAACTAAAACAATAACTAATTTCTATAGAAAACTCATATAAACCAAGTAAAGACAACCTGGAGATATTTTAATGGATACACCTTTTAGTGTCATTGTTTTATGATAATATTGTGACTACAGACACATTCTTGCAGCCTGGCTTGAAATCTAACTTTAGATTTCCTTTATAATCTATTTTCATTAAGAAAATGATTATATATATATATATATATATATATATGTATACACACACACACATGTATATACGTATATACATATGTGTGTGTGTGGCGTTGTGTATACACATTTATGTGCATGCATGCACCTATGTGAGTTTCCTAGGCAGACCATAAAAGGGTACTGGATCCCCTCAAATTGGAGCTACAGATGATTTGAGACACAATGTGTGCACGTGCTGGAAACTGACCCAGAGTCCTCTGCAAAAACAGCCAGTGCTCTTAACCACTGAGCCGTCTCTCCAGTTCCAGAGGAGTTTTCTTAAACCATTAGGTTTACTTGGCAATATCTCTTTACCATATGCATTTAGTATTATTTTATGAACATGAAACTTAAACCACTCTCCTAGCAATGAATAGTTTCTATTTCTATATTTTAAATATCAAAATCTATATTAATGTCACATTACTCCCTTAGGTTAGCTTCTCAAAATAAAGTAGCCAGTGAAAGACTATTCGTAATTTTATATATGTGCCTTAATATATTTAAGAAGGGAAAGATTAATATACACTACCACCAACAGCCACTGCATGATTGCACATCTGCAGAGCACAAACAGTAAGCACTCTAATTATGTCGACTAGTCACACCTGAAACCATTTATGTAAATGACCCAATTCCTCCGAGATTGTCCCCAGGTGTATGGATTTATAATCTGACTCTTTTGCAGACCCGTTCTATGGTATAAAGGAGTCAGTTTATACTGCTATTGTGTGAAGGGTGGTGGAGAAAGTGCAGACAATACAAACTTCCACCACAGAGGTATTTATCATCTTGGCTCATCCATCATTATAGACCCTTTTGGCTAAACCTACCAGCTGAGCTTTAAAGGCCCTGATGGGTCATTGTCGTACACCTGTAGGATTCTCCAACTGCTTGAGTATTGATTTATCCATTTTGGAATTCCTTCCCATTGATTTATTAAGCCTATACATCTTGTGGTGGGCAGCTTCTGTCTATAAAAGGTGTCTGAGAACCGTTTCACAGTCCTGTGTTTTACAGCCCCCTGACATTCATGGACTGACTCTGACTTGCCCAGGGTTGGTATCGACGCTAAGAGGTGTTACAAGTCAGGCTTCAGTCTTGATGCATTGTTGGTTCGGCAGAGTACAGTGTTTGGGTGGTAATAAAATATAATAACCAAACTCGTAGCAGAAAACACTTTGGCTACACAGGTTTCACATCATCTGAGATCGAAGGAGGACAGGGTAGAAACTGACTCTTGCTTTCCCCAAATACTCCCGGGGAAGAAGTGAGAAGCTGCCTTTGTGAACACAGTCAGGAGTTCATAGTAGGCCCTGAAATATGAGAGAGGCCAACAGAGTGGCCAAGTTTGCAGACGTGGCAGACACATCCAGGAAATCTTGCCAGCAGGCAGGACCGTGTTGCTCTTTGACTCAGGGACAGGGTGTCTAGGAGGTCTTCAAGCGGCCTACCCTTAAATCTGTGGTGCTGACACCTTTAAGATGTTGTTACTTTCAGTAGAAAGACAGCATGATGTGGTGGCTTCCAAGTGGCCTGAATTTAAACTTAGCACCTGGAAACTGTCCGTTGGCATTCTGTCTTTTGAGAACTGTCTGTGCACTCTGTGGACTGAGTGGCTTATTTAATATTTCGAGTTCTTTATAGACTGTAGATATTAAACCCCTGTAAGGTGAACGCTTGGGGAAGATTGTCTCCCAGTCTGCAGGCTGTCTCTTCACTCAGCTGAGGTTTTTCCTTCCGTGCAGAACCGTTTGGTTTTTACGTTTGGTTTTACTTGTCAACTTTGTAGTTATTTATATAGCTGTGATGATCTTTTCCCGAAAGTCCTTGCCAATTCATAGACTCTATGGGGTTTTCCCTTAGCAGTTTCAGGGTGTCATATCTTACGATGAGATCTGTGATCCATTTTGTAGCAATGGCACGTAATTTGGGGACTTGGGGAATTGTTTTTTTCTACTTCTGTGAAGAACACCGCTGGACTTTTGAGGAGGTGGTGTTGACTCTGGACTGTTTTCAGTGATGTGGCCATTTCCACAATATTATTTCTCCCAAGCAAGAGCCTGGGAGACTCTCTTCTAGTGTCATCTTCACTCCTTTCCTTGAGAGTTTTAAGGTTTTCACTGTGGAGGATTTTTAGTTCCTTGTTTGGGTTTATTCCTAGGGTTTAAAGCTGCTTTGGAGCTATTGTTAAGGAGAATTTACCCTCATTTCTTTCTTAGCCGGTTGATTATTAGAATATCAAAAAGCTATTTCCCTTTTTATGGTATAGTCTGCCACTTTACTACAGACGGTCTACAAGGTCAGATCATCCGTAGGTGGGTAACTTGATTTCTCCCTCTCTTGTTTGTATCTCTCGCACGGCTGATCTGGCTTTCTTCTTCTCTTGCCTAATGGATCTAGCTAAGACTTCAAACTCTGGATTCAATGAGTTGGACACCCTGTCTCATACCTGCTTGTGAAGCAATTCTTTGGCCCTTTTTAGTGTTTTCAGTTGGCTGGAGGTTTGCCCTTACACTTCCTTCTAGTTCTGGTTCCTCCAGCTCTCACTGTAAAGGGAGGTTAAACTTTGTCAAATGCCTTTTCCATATCTCTCAAGATGGTCATGTGATTTCTACCCTTAATTCTATTTCTGTGCTGTATTAGGTTAATTGATTTACATATGTTCATGCATCCTTGCATCCCTAGAATGAAACCAACTTGATCATGGCTTATCATCTTCCTAATTGCTTCTGAATTTGGTTTTCATATTCTTTTGGGAATGTTTTTGCGTATGTTCACCATAATACTAGCCTATAGTTTCTTTCCTGTTTCCTTTCTCCCTCCCTCCCTCCCTCCCTTCCTTCCTCTCTCCCTCCCCCTTCCCTGCTTTCCATTTCTTGTGTGTGCTCAATTTGGTTTGGGAATGAGGATAACACTCCTCTCATGGAACGAGTTTGGTAGTATGGGTTCCCTTTCCATGGGAAAATGAGGAGGATACTGGGTTAGTGCCTTTTTTAATGTTCTGGTAGAATGTGGCATGAATGCTTTGTTTGTTTCTTTTTCTTTATTGGGAGACTATAACTGCTTTGGTTCCTTTGCTGTAGGTCTGTCTGGGCCATTTGTATCCTCTAGGAATTTGGCTACCTCTAGACTTTTCAGCTTTGCTGGAATGTAGGTTTTCAAACTGTTCCCTAATGAGTCTCTGCGGTCCCTTGGTCTCTACTGTACTGATTTTTTTATCTCTAATTCTGCTAATTGGGTGTTCTTTGCCTTGTGTTTAGTTTGTATAGGCTTTGACATAGCCCCCAAAGTTTTGACAAGTGCTATATTCTGACTTTCATTTGATTCTAGGAATTTTTAAATCTGCTCTCTGACCTCTTGAATAGCTCACTGATCAGCTATAGTGTGTTGTTTCATCTCTATGTATTTGTGGACTTTCTGTTCATGCAGCTGATTTATAATTCTATACCACTGTGATTTGATACTATGCAACAAACCACTTTGATTCTTTTGTATTCATTATTATTTTATGGCCTAAAATATAGCCTATTTTAGGCTGAGAAGATTGTCTTCTGTGGCTGTTGGATGGGACATCCTGCAGATGTATGTTTAGTCCATTTGGCCTGCGATAGAGTTGAACTCTGAAGTTTCTTTGTTGATATTTTTCTTCGCATGACATCTGTTAATGAGAGCTGGGTGCTGATGCCACCTATCTTGTTGTATACATTGCCATCCATCCCTTTCTGTCCAGTAGGCTTTTTAAAATGATATATGCACTAACTCCTGTGCACGTACACATAGAATCATTATATCATCTTCACAGAATGTTCCCTTTAGTAGGAGAACGTGATTTTTTTTCCCTTCCAGCTAAATTAGGCTTGAAGTCTACCAGATATAAATATAGCTATTTTCTTGTTTGGGGCCTCTGATTTCTTGGTAAAATGACTACTGTCTTTTCCCTTATGCTACTGATAAAGTATGTTCCTAATGAAAGACAGACAGTCGGATCTTGTTTTAAATCCAACCCACTAGTCTGTGTTTCTTCATTGAGGAATTAAGATTGCTTACATTGATGGATTTGCTGATTTCCTATCATATTCTTAGTTCTTTTCTTGCATGTACTATTTCTGTTGTTACTTTCTTTCTTCCCTATCTGTATTAGAAACTTTGTGGCAGGCCAATTGATTTGGATTTAATTGATCCTTTCCCAATGCTCCTTTGCTCTTCTAGTCCTCTTGTGAAATTTATTGTTTCCTGTGTTCTTGTGACACTGCCTTTCTTCTGTGGTGAACTGAATATGCATGAACTGTGGAATAGGAGGTGTGGCCTGTTGTAGTAGGTGTGGCCTTGTTAGAAGAAGAGTGTCACTGTGGACATGGGCTCTAAGACCCTCATCCTAGCTGCCTGGAAGCTAGTCGTCTCCTGTTTGCCTTCAGAACAAGATGTAGAACTCTCAGCTCCTCCTGTACCATGCCTACCTGGACTCTGCCATGCTCTTACCACGATGATAATGGGCTGAGTCTCTGAGCCTGTAAGACAGCTTCAATTAAATGTTGTCCTTATAAGAGTTGCCTTGGTCATGGTGTCTGTTCACAGCAGTAAAACCCTAAGATGCTTTCCTCTGGGCCATTTGCCATAATGTTGATTTGATGGTCTTGAATTACCGTAATTTGTGCTTGCCTTAGAATGTCTTTATTCCCCTGTAAGTTTCAAAATATGGCTTTGATGGATATAATCATCTTGGTTGACAGGTGTCTACTTTCAGTGTTTAAGATTTGCAAATTCATATTACCCTTGCTTCTAGTGTCTCTCTAGGGGGTCTGTTGTCACTCTGAGGGGCTATTTGCAGGTAGTTAGCACTTGCAGGTTTCATTATTGCTTCTTTGTTTTGTGCTTTGGTCATCTTGACTATGGTGTAACATGGAGAGTTCTGTTGACTCGTGTCTTTTTCAGATTCTCTCTTGTCCTTGGATAGCTGAATCCCAACATTTGAGAAACTTTATGCTATAATCTTATTGAGTCCTATGGCCCAGCAATTCCACACTTGGGCATATACTCAGAGAACTCCATATGCTACCACAAAAGTATTTGAACATCTATGTTTACTGCTGCTTTACTCACTACAGGAGTAAAATGTAAACATACATCTCCACAAACAGATAAATGGATAATAAAAATGTTGTATAAATTGAAATGGAACATGATTTAGCTGTCGAGAAAAGTGAAATCCTGGAATTTGAAGTAAATGCATAGACTTGAAAATATAATATTTAGTGAGGTAATTCAAACTCAGAAAAACAAATCCTCATGGTCTCTTTTACCCCTTATACGTAGACCTTAGCCTATAAATTATCCATGTAAATGACAGGAAGTGTGGCTATAGCATAAGATTTTAAAACAAGACTACGATAATATTAGATAATGAACAAGCACAGGATGACATGGGAGTCATGAAAGAGAATATAAAGCTTCACTTATTTTTCTAGCATCAAATCCATCATTTTTTTTTCTTCTTCTTTTGGTCATGGATAGGTACATAAAAATATGATTGACAGTAAGAATATAGAGCCCTCAGCAAAGCTCCAGCATGGCCATTCTAACTGCAAATGTTCAGGTCACTGAGGTATATAGAGATTGGGACTGGACATATGTTTTAACAGTTTTCTTTTTTTTGGCGGGGAGGAGGGGAGGGGGCGGGTTTCGAGACATGGTTTCTCTGTATAGCCCTGGCTGTCCTGGAACTCACTTTGTAGACCAGGCTGGCCTCGAACTCAGAAATCTGCCTGCCTCTGCCTCCCGAGTGCTGGAATTAAAGGCGTGCTCCACCACACCCGGCTAACAGTTTTCTTAAGCCAACAGTGTGATGCTTATATTTGAGTGTTATGTAGAATTCAGTGATTGTATTTTGAATTTTTTCATCGAATAGACTGTGTGTCTTTAGTTTTATCTCAGTTCCCCCTACTCCATGGATTCTCAGGTTTGGTCACTTAGTGGCACCCCTAAGTTCTTTGGCTGTGTGGTCACAAACATTGACCTTTTCTTTACTGGTGTCTGATGTAGTCTTCCCTTAGTGATGTCTGTTAACCTGATGCTGTTTCTGCATCCTGTGGTCCTTTGGTGGTGCTGATGCTGTTTCTGCTTCTTCTGATTCTTTGGTGGTGCTGTTTATAGTGCTTTTTATTTGACTCACGGAGACTCTCACTCTCAGCATTGCTGTGCTTTTTCTTGGCAATCGAAGCCTCCTTGATGAATTTCTCCTCCATGTTGCTGACCGGCCCTTCTCAGCTACTGACTTTTCATCTATGTCCTGAATTGATTTCCTTACTTCATTTATCTATGTTTTTCCTCCTTTGAAGTCATTGATGTTTTTGTCTTTTATGTAGATTTTGAGATCTTTGTCTAGCTTTTCAAACCATTTCTGTATCTCTGAGTTGGGTAATTAGAAGTGATGATCTCTTGGAGACTTTACATGGCTTTGCCTTTTTGTGTTTCCTGTGTTTATATATTGTTTCAGTTCATTCCTCTGATTTTATTGCGGGGGCGGGGGTTCTTAGTGAGTAGTCAACTCATTAAGAGTTTAATCTATCGTAGGACTCCGAACGGTGACATCAGCCTGCTGTGACAACCAAATTCAGGAATCACTGTCCAAAAGAAACTGTGCGGCACCAGAACCCAGCTGGGTTCTCAAAAACATTGACACTAAATTTATCACTTGCAACCAAAAGGACTTAATTCTCAAAATAGTCATGTTGCTGATCTATGGGATTTATATAAATGTAAAAAAAATACATCATAAAGCTTTAAGTAGACTTCAGAGAAAGGATGTTTTAAACATCTAGCATATAATAATGACTTATTTTATTTTCACATGTGTATATGTGTGTGTACATGTGTGCATCTGTATGCATATGTGTCTAGGGAATGTGTGCACAGAGACTATTGGCTTCATCAGAGCTGGAGTTACAGGTGATTGTGAGTCTGTAGGTACCGGGATCCAAACTGTGTATCAAGTGCTTTAGCTACTGAGCCATCTTTCCAGGCCTGTTAGTAATTTTTATATTATCGATTACTGAGCACTGCTGTGTTCCCGTCACTGTTCTAAGTGCAAGGTGGGTAAGTTGTCAGTAAACCAGAGCAATGCCCTGCTCTGCCCCTGATGCCTGGCAGGCTTTGTGTAGAAGAGATTGGCTTCAGGCTTTTGTACCAGTCACCGGTCAAAAAGAAGACCCCGGATTTGAATACTGGTCACTTAGATTCCAAACCCCTGTGGTGGTGCTGCTGTTGCTCCCATGCTAAGACTCGGAGACTTTTTGCATGGTCTCCAGAGAGTATGGAGGACACTGTTGGGGCAGGGCCTGACCCTTGCTGACCTTTCTCCGGGTTTCTCTGCACCATTTGTTCTTATGTTTGCTTTGATTGTTTTTCTTCATGATTCCACTGGACTAGAGCCTAGAGCAGCAGTTATCAGCCTGTGAGCCATGACCCCTTTGGGGGGTTAGATGATCCTTTCACAGGGGTTCCATATCTGATACCCCTACATATCAGATATTTACATTACGTTTCAGAACAGCAGCAAAACTATAGTTATGCAGTAAGGTAGCAATGGAAATAATTTTATGGTTGGGGATTCACCACAACATGAGGAACTGTGTTAAAGGGTTGCAACATTAGGAAGGTTGAGAAGCACTGGCATAGAGAAGTGTGTGGAGAGAGACTGTGGGGCTTGGAATGAGCACATGTCAGTAGTACTTCCTGGTTATAACAAGAAACCTTCTCTCTGCTGAGTGGGAGGATAGGGAAGGCCGTCTCTCCCCTCAGGCTGAACTCCAGGACAGTCTGTAGGAGCCAGAGACTCAAGGCACTTCTGCAGCTGACAGACCACCTCCAGATCAACACCACACAAGATATAACTTCTCATTCTGAAACGGGGCTTTGCCTGGCATTCTTAGACAAGGAGGACTCCGCTGATCCTTTCTGCACTGTGGGACGACAGACAGATTGCTTACCAGACAATCCACTTGAGTAAGATGGAGTCTGACCTTTGTCCTTCTGTCCTTCTCTGTCCCTCGAGTCTGATGATAGTGTCCCTTAGTAAGGGTCAGGATGACAATGCTTTAAAAAAAACATTTTGAAGGATAAAACAAATCAGAATGTATCTGTTTTGTTTTGTTTTTGAGTTAGGGGGTTCAGTAGCACAGGTTTAACTCAAATTCCCTTTGTCCGGAGGAATGACCTTGAACTCCTGATCTGTTTTCCTCCACCTCCCCAGTGCTGAGATTATAGGCATACACCACTACCCAGTATGGAGATCAAACCCTGGGTTTTAAAAATGCTAGGCAAGCACTCTAGCAACTGAGCTACAGCTCCAACCCTGTGTCTTGCTTTCTTACATATAATTAATAGTCTAGCACCATAACATATAGTAGGAGCCATGGAAGAGCTGTTGCCTCCTTAGGTGTAAGCCAGTGCTGACTCCTTTGGTTTTCATATGGCTACTTCACTCTGGGTAAGGCCCTACCAAGTGTCTGCTCTCGAGTTTAGCTATGGACTAAGTGTGGAAAGCAGTTCTCTGACAGAATGAGGTCAGGGGTCAAGTCCATTTTTGGAATCTGATAAGGACATTTCCTAAATTCTGATTTCCCAAGGATAACCTAGAACACATATGCATGCACCCACCAGAGTCCACAGGGTGCTCAGGGTGCCTAGAAATGTAGAATTTATGGGCAAGTGAGGACGTGCATTTTGGAGTTGGGATAAGATATGACCCCAGAGGTTTGTGAATGTGAACACTTGGTCTCCAGTTGGTGTCACTGTTCGGGGAAGCTATGGAACCTTTAGGAATTACAGCCTTGCAGGAGGAAGTTCGTCTCTGAAGGCAGGCTTTGAGGGTTCGTAACTTTACCCCACTTTTTGTTTCCTTTACTCCACTTCCTGTTCCCTTTACCTCACTTCCTGTTCTCTCTGCTTCTGTGTGTGGATGAAAATGTGATCGGCCATCTTCCTGACCCCTAAAGCCATGCTTTTTCCCTGTCAGTCACCCTGCCGTCCCACTGTGGTAGACTCTATTGCTGTAGAATAGCTAAGGTAAAGCCCTTTATCCACCAAGTTGTTTGGGTCATGGTATTTTATCACAGCAACAGGGAAGTAACTAACAAATATCCTTCTTCACAGTGATTATCTGGGCTTCTTTAGGAAGTGGTACGGATCAGGATGGAGGACAGAGACAAGGTTCAACAAGGTTTAATGAGTAGATGGGACAACAAGGAATCAGAGATTAACAATACCACATTTAAAATCATTCTTGCATGCTGTTGTGAAGGGATCCTGTGAAGATAGAGGGGTGGAACACAGTGTTTTATACATGTTATGTTGATTGTCTTAAAATTTGAAATATTTAGACATATGCTAAGGAAGCTTCCATCTGTACCCTTCTGAGCCTCACAAACTCAACTGTACTTCTAAGAATTATAGAAAAATATGATAAACCAAGGGTTTCAAGATTTATATCATATTTATAAAAGTCACCTGAGATTTTATAAAAAATACAAAGCTGGGTTGAGACCTTCCAAGTATTCAGATTCCATTTGTCTTGTTTTGGGACTTGAAAAAAAATGAATTTTTACTAATTTTTAAATTTGGTTCAGTTTTAGTTTGTTTGTTTGATTGATTGATTGATTGGTTGGTTGATTGATAGTCTTGTTATGTAGCCCAGTATAGGCTTGAAATAAATGTGCCTCCACCCACAGCTCACTTCAGCCTTCCATTTAATAGGATTATAGGCATGAGTCACCACCTCATGCCTACGGAGACCTGACTGGTTTTAACAGGGGTGGTCCAAACGCTGTCTAATCTTGGGGAATTCCTGGTGGAGCTGGTAATTTCATTGACAAACAAGTGAAAGTCAGTAACTAAAGGATAATTTTGAACTATTATCAACAAAGCACATAACAAAAATTAAAATATATTAAGCAGTGCTGTTCCCTACCACATAGTCAGTCCCCTTGGAGGTTAGCATCCTAGCCTAAGCAAGCAGCTATCACTCACAAAACTTTGACACTAATTTTTTTTTCATGGCCTTTGGAGCCACATCTGAAATCCAATCTCATTATTCCACATCACAGTTTGCATTTGACAGAAGGCAGCATTATCCAGAAGGATGGTGCATATTACTTAGCAGATTTAGTTCCTGTATTCTCCAAGTCAAATAAGTAATAAAAGAAGATCTATTATATAAACATACCTGTTTATTTCAGCTTCCTACGGAAACTATACTAACATGAGGCTGGAGGAGGGGCACCAATTTACACAGACAATGAAATCGATGGAGACGTCTCAGGGAGGTTGCAGGAGTCACCGGTAAGGGAACCCAGAAGTGAGTGGAGAGGTGCCCCTGAGCTTGGTAACAAAGAAAGCTGGATCCTGAGCAAGAGAAAAACAAAGGGCAGGCTGATTTAACCTTGGATCCCTGCTTCAGGAGTCAGCGGCCACAGGCAACTCTAAAGATGAGTGTGGGCTCTGGAGGCAAACATCAGAAAACATAGACTGGTCAGTGTGACCAACAAACAGCATTATCGCTTTCTTATTGGGAGCAAGAAGTCACAGTTGGAGCAGCAACTCTTGCCTTCCTAAGTTCCATTGGTTCTGCCCTCCTCTGGGAATTAGATCTGACCTCAGCTTGGCTCCTTTGACAGTAGCAAGAAGGTGATATCTGTTCCCAATGGGACAGTGAGCAAGGACCATCTTTAATGGTGCTCTTGAACACAAGGAAGCATTTTTCAGAAGTCACTTCCTCTGCTGTCCCTCTTGCCACCTGAATCACACTGAATCCCCATGCCTAACCCTTTGATGGTCTGAGATCATTCAAGATCCAGGCCCTGGGGCTGGAGCCACCCTGCCAAATCCTATGGCTAGGCTAGAAAGAATAGTATATACTCCTGAACAAAGCATCCGTGAGCAGGAAGAGGCAAGAAGAACAGAGGCAGCTAAGAGGAGTTGCCACACAGGATGGAATTGTGGTACCAGCCTGGCCTGTTCTGTGGCCAAGATTACTGCTGTAAATTAAAACCCAGCCATTAGCAATGTAATCTTGTATTTAATTTTAAGAAATATGTAATCTTGTATTTAGAGGTAATTTTAAGACATGTCCTTCAATACGGAAATTACAAAGGTCCATCACAACATGATTTCAATTTGAATAATTTCTCAGCCATTGTTTCAACCGCCCATTAACTCTTATTTCTGTGCCCCACTTCTCACCTACTAAGACCTTTCAAAAGTCACCTGTGCCGCTAGGAAGATTGTTCAGTGAGTAAAGGGGCTTGGGTGTGAGGGCTGAGTTCTGAATCTAGAACCCATATAAAGCCAGACACAACCCCAGCTAGGATAGGGAGGGGGACCTGTAATGCCAGCAGCCTGTGACAAGGAGATTAGGAAGTGGAGAGGAGACTCCCCAGAAGCAGAAGGCCAGGAATGTACACCCTACACAACAAAGAGACCTTGTTGTCTCACGCAAGGTAGAAGGCAAGGACTGATACCCACGGTTGTTCTCTGACAGCCACACCTAAG